>NC_091454.1:160587882-160890609 GCF_027789765.1 Dendropsophus ebraccatus
CTATCAAACCTTTTCCTATGTCACTTACAAACATATTAAAGAGAATAGGACCCAGAACAGACTCTTGTGTCACACCACTTGTAACCAGTCTCTGCTCAGATGATACACCATTAACAACAACCCTGATATCTATCTTTCAGCCAACTACAAGTCCACTGAACTATCCAGGGACTAAAGATGAGTGATGCGAAATCACATTTGATTACCAGTTTCTGAAGAAGTTAGAAGCACCTTTAAGGCTGCATCCAACTTCTTCAATCCCCAGTAATTAAATGTAGAGAATTCAGGTTTGGGCACACCAGAACATGTTAAAGGTTCACTCATCTCTAGTCTCTACTTTCCTTTTCATAAAGTTTAAGTTTTATATTGGATATCTTTATTATCATACAGGTACTTGTTGCCCGTTAGATGACAGTGGACCAGTCAGCATGTTTTGCATGGTTACTGATTGTTTTCACAAAAAAAGGAATATGCTTTATAAGCATACAATAGAAATTATTTCTCAAGAGACTCTAGTAAATTACTATAGGGTAGTGATACAAGTTAATGGCTCATATTTCTTTAGCAGTTCACACCTTGTTTTTAACATAAAGTTTGCTACTAAAATGTCACAAGATGTGGGAAAGGTGCATTAGTATCACTTACACCAGACACTTACATCAATTAGCTTAGAAGAAAAATGACATAAATATGTAAAGTAATTTTTCAGATTTCGTTGTACGTCTAGTTATCATTTTCTTACTTTCAAGTAAAAAGTTCAATAAAAGGCATGCGCCTTTGAATACATTTTGACACAAATTACCCTAAGAACCTCCTTTACACTGACTGAAATTTTAAAAAAAGCCAGTCTTCGTAGATATGAGCCACATTTTATAGATTCTTAATGGATTTGTTACATATCAATTTATATTCATTTTATGTTACACAAAAGAAAAAAACGAGATATATAAAATCCGTTACTTTATTCATTACTAAAATACCACATTATAGTACAATTGGAGAAGAGACAAAGGGATAACACTCTAGGAGGAACAATTGGCAATAATTCATATCACATTACTATAGAGTATTCTACAAAATTAGTATTGCACTAAACAGCAATTGCCTTTGTATCTATCCACAGCATATTATTGCATTTAACTCAAGTCTGACTATCAGACTTTCACAGGACAAAAATGCATAGTGTTAAAACCAAAGGGATCACTCACCCATTACAGCAATGTCCCCAGACCTTCCAAACAAACCAGATATTCCGAAGTGTGGTTGTTGCCTTATCAAGTTTTATTTGCGTATAAAGTTTTATTTCCTTCCAACAACTCTTTCTTGGTGCGTTATGTTTATTTGTCAATGAGAGTATAATTCTCAAGTAGTAGTGTTTCATGGAATAGGCAGCTGTAACTCTCAAAAGTGACACAAATATCACTTTTCCATAATGGCTATGCTAATGGTAAGTTATTTTACGAATGGATCATTTAACATTTGTTTTGGTGCATATTCCTTGTGTCAGCAGTAAAATATAAAAGAAAAAAACACCCTGAAGAAAATGAATACGAGCCAAATTTTATATGCATGTAATATATGATAATGATACATTCATACATAAGCATCATATTTTATCATTTCATGATACTTCTTGTTTTGCATTTCCAACAATATCTTTTGATCCTACCTTTTTTTGTATGAATAGTAATAAAATATGTCCTGCGCAATTAATTTCTTTTTCTACTTAAATGGAAAAGATAAAGAAAAAAAATATATAGACTACATTTTTTTTACAAATAGCATTTTAAATAAAAGTATATACAACAAATGCAATCCAACGGCTAAAATTAGTAACAAGACAATTTAGAACTGTTCTAGGCGTTAAGAGAACATAAAACTGAAAGATTACAGATAATTGTCTTGTTATAGAAAATTATCCCAAGAATAGAAACATGTTCCATGTTTTACAATCACTTATTACATAAAAAATGTATAACATGAAAAAAACTATTTTAATTTACTTATACATTTACGTACATCAAGCATTTATTTCACCTTAAAGGGGTTGGGCCTCTTCCTATATGATCACAAACCTGTAGGGGTTCCCCTCAACATAACACTTTTTGTACACAGTGTTTTTATGCTCTAATGATATGGTGCTCACAGGAATGGCTCTCTTACAGTAACATACTGGCAAATGGTTAAAAGTGGTTAACCACAGTATCTATAAAGGGCTAGAGGTCAATCATCTTCATATGCCTCCAGTTTTATGCAGAGTTTGTTCATGTCTGAATGAAAAAAAAAAAATTAACTAGGAGCACTGCTTCACAGAGCCACAATACATTTACAATTGTTAACCCCTTCGGGACCAGGCTAATTTTCGTTTTGCGTTTTCGTTTTTTCCTCCTTGTGCTTAAAAGGCCATAGCACTTGCATTTTTACACCTACAGACCCACATGAGCCCTTATTTTTTGCGTCCCTAATTGTACTTTGCAATGACAGGCTGAATTTTTGCATAAAGTATACTACGAAACCAGAAAAAAATTCAAAGTGTGGTGAAATTGAAAAAAAAAAACAAAAACGCATTTCTTTTATTTGGGGGGAATGTGTTTTTACGCCATTCGCCCTGGGGTAAAACTGACTTGTTATGCATGTTGCTCAAGTTGTTACGATTAAAATGATATATAACATGTATAACTTATATTGTATCTGATGGCCTGTAAAAAATTCAAACCATTGTTAACAAATATACTTTCCTTAAAATCGCTCCATTCCCAGGCTTATAACGCTTTTATCCTTTGGTCTATGGGCTGTATGAGGTGTCATTTTTTGTGCCATGATGTGTACTTTCTATCGATATCTTGATTGCGCATATACGACTTTTTTGATTGCTTTTTATTACATTTTTTCTGGATTTGATGCAACCAAAAATGCGCAATTTTGTACTTTGGGATTTTTTTGCACTGACACCGTTTACCGTGCGAGATCAGGAATGTGATTAATTAATAGTTCGGGCGATTATGCACGCGGCGATAGCAAACATGTTTATTTATTTATTTGTTTACTTTTATTTATAACCTGGGAAAAGGGGGGTGATTCAGACTTTTATTGGGGGAGGGGGCTTTTTACTAATGACAACACTTCTTTTTTTTTTTTTTACACATATACTAGAAGCCCCCTAGGGGACTTCTAGTATATATACTTTGATCTCTCATTGAGATCTTTGCTGTATAGATATACAGCAAAGATCAATGAGATCGGCACTCGTTTGCTTTCGGCTGCTGCAGCCGAATACAAACGAGTGCCGAGTCCGGGACGGCGCCATCTTGGACGAGTCCCCGGCCGGCATCAGACGGGAGATCGCTCCTCCACTAGACACCAGTGTAATGCTGTATCCGGTAATCGGATGCAGCTGTCATGTTTGACAGCTGCATCTCATTACTGTATTAGCGGGCACGGCGATCGTACCGTGCCCGCTAATACCGGCGGTCCCAGGCTACAGCGGTTTCAGAGCGGGGTCGCTGCGCGGCACCGCTCTTAACGCCTGCACCCGCGCGAGGACGTACAGTTACGTCCTCGTGCGGGAAAGGGTTAAGGTGGTGATTGTCATAAAAACAAATAATCAATTCAAAGTTTATTTGCAGTTAACAGTGGTTTTATATGATCGGGGTAAATAAGTGTGAATGCAATGTTTGAATAGGGATTTCATTTTAATATTAGTGCAATAAAAGACTAAACAAAAATTGACAGCTCAGTGTGGTCATTATAGGAGACAACAGTAAAACATCTCAACAAATAAAAATATAAATAAAAACGAAACAAAAAACCCAAATCATTAAAATTAGAGATGAGCGAAGTTTTCAAAAGTGTAAAAACTTTAACAAACATCTATACTTACCAATCCGAGCTCAGTCTCTTCCAAAATTACACTCAGACAATCACTGACTGGGGGACAGCGTCACAGCTAGTGATTGGCTGAGTAGGCTGTTACTCTTGAGACACTAGAATGAAAGCCAGCTCAGCCGTTCACTGGTTGCAGCGCCGTTCAATCTAAGTCAGTAAGTGATTGGCTGAGCGGGGTGTCATTCCAGAGATAAAAATGACAGCCTGCTTAGCCAATTAGTGACAAACATGATTGGCTGAGCAGGCTGTCACCCTTGACTGCTCAGTCAATTACTGGCCTGGGCACTCTTCCGTCTTAGTAATTGGCTGAGTGAGCTGAAAGTGACTGGAGACACCAGAGACCCAGAGAAGGACACTGGGGGAACACGGACAGGTGAGCATACCATTTTTTTTGTGTACGGCTGCCATCTTGAACAAATTTGAAAATGAAGCTTGCTTCAGTAACAAACCAATTTTTTGCAAATTTCATTGTGAATCCAACTTTACTACATTCACTTTGCTCATCCCTAATTAAAATAATTAAAAAAAAAAAGTATCTGATGGATCTCTCTATATGCCCTATCCTGGATGCAGTGCTGCTACATTGGCATGAGGAAGGTCGGATACACTACCAAAACGTTGCCAGTAGCCATATTTACTTGCTTGATTTCTATGTATCTTGATCTGGTTGGATTGTGACACTAAGATTCACTTTATTAAAAATATTTCACCAGCATAATATTTTAGGAAGTGCCGTGTTTTTTTTACTTTATATGTTATGGGATTGAGGAATCCCTTAACAGGGGCACCCCATCCACAAAAGGAAGTGCAGTTTACTGCTGTTAACAAATACACAGAGAGAAGGCATTGATGTGATTGATGGACACATTGAGCCATGACTCTCTGTACTGGGTGGAATTCCTGTGTTTAGACTGTTTTTTAAACCAGCGCAAGACAGAAAATCTGCCTTCAGGAGACTGGACCTGGATTTCTGGTAAGTTTAGCTTTGTTTTACAGCAGGATAAGAACAAAAAAAATAATGAATGTATATTGCAAACTTGCTTCATTTCACATCTACTGTTGATTTAAACTTTGAAAGTTATAATGACAGGGACACTTTAAGCCACAGGTACTGTTGTTAAAGATTAGGGACAGTTTTTTTTTTTTTTAGAAAACTAACGAACATATTTGTGCCCTAGGTTGATGCCCTAAGTATAATGTTTTTTCCAAATAAGGCCTTAAAGGAATAAAAAATAAAAAATTAAGGTGGAAATGCAGAAACTAAAAGCTGTTTGAGTCCAGAAGGCCAAAACTACTTTTATATATATATATATTATATATATAATATATATATATATATATATATATATATATATATATTAATACATATGCACAAAATAGAACACATAAAATTCTTTATAATGGCAATTTCAGAGAACAAGTGTGGTTAAAACCTCATGATTTATGACTAGTGATTTTTGAGTAAAATTTTGCAAGACGTCTTTTGTATAAGTAGATTATAGATTAGTTGAAGCTTCATATCTTTTATGTCTCATGGTGCCGGAGCAATTTTTTAGCTTGACAGCCTTTTAATATTACACATACTGTATCTTAACATTCTGTTGCTTTTAGAATTCATCAATGTTCCATTACTATCATAAAAATAATAATCATTTCTCTTTGAGGTATTTATGGACATTTAAAAAAATGTCCAATGGGGTTTTGAATAAAGATTCCTGTAAATACCAATGTTATATGATTACTACTCAGAATATGCAGATCCACGCCTACCACCAAGAAAATTGTTGGTTAATCCAATAACCATTTACATAGATAAATCGGGCCCACACTTAAATTACAGTCATTCAGTTTAAGGGAACCAATCTGCCCAATTGGGCGGATTTGGTTTCCTGGTGCACAGCATAAAGCTCTTGTGCAGCCCTCAGCGTGTACCTGCCCTCCTCGCGTGTACCTGCCCTCCTCGCGTGTACCTGCCCCGAAAATAAAATGCAATATTTCTTATTTGGGGTGGTGTTATGTTTACTCTATTACTCTGGTCTGCTGCAGGCCAGATACATCGATTGACGAGCCGGGATCAGTGTCATTCTCTCATTCCACAGAGTATTTATTATCTACAGTGTTTTCATTATGTTAAGTTTTTAGCCATAATGTGTATTAATACTTGATTATAATACACTCACATACTTGTCTTATATCCATTACATCAGGAGTCACATAATTTTACTTTTTAATTCTTGCTTTAATTGTATGCTTCCATTTGTTCATGTCAACAACACCCACAGTACCCCAGATTTCACTGTTGACTTGTAGTTGGTTGCTGATTAGTAGTGTCATATACATATGGCAACATTAACTTGTTTTAGTACAGATAACAACATATTATAAAAAAGTGAGTGGTGAAAATGGTAGATTTCTATGCAAAAACCTGTTCTATTTAATTTGTTTTGAAGTAGGCAGAAAGTTCTGAAACATTTTTCTTTTATGACTTAAATGGCTAAATGAAACAATTGATCACTTGACACTTTTACTATTCTTTCTGGATTGCATATCAAGCACCACTTCATTTCTTGATTTTATTAGAAGTCAGAGAAATATTAGAGTATAAAAATAGCAATGAGAAGACTACTTGCATAATAAGGATATCTTCCAATGATGTACTGATAAGTTCAGACAATGGCTGTTGTTTTCAATAAGAAAATGGCCGGAATTAATATTTATGACCATTAGTTCCGGCCGCTGTTTGACAACGGCCGTTGTTTGAGCTTATCAGTATGTAGAGAGAACATAGCCTAAAACAGATGAAAAACAAGTGTAAAAGGTAAGTGTCTAAGTAGGGTAGGTATACCCATCTGACACAGGGTCGTAACTACAACCATAGCAGCAATAGCGGACACTGTGCGGCCTACTACCGAGGGAGTTGCCTACCATGGGAGACACTATGTACTTGGGGATAGGATAATAGAGGAGATGTCTATTTTAAGTGACAATATATACAGTGTGGGGGGGGGGGGAATACGTGGGAAGATGTCTACCATGGGAGACACTAGGGGGGTTGCCTACCATGGGAGACATTAGGGGAGATGTCTACCATTGGGGACACTAGGGGGGTTACCTACCATGGGGTACACTAGGGAAGATGCCTACCATGTCAGGTCTATCTACTGGGGGATACCAGCGGAGATGCCTAACATATGCTAGGTACTGGGCGGAGGGATAACAAACAGGGGAATTGCCTACAGTGGGATAGGGGAGAGAAGGGGGGGGGGATGAAAAGTTTGCTATGGGGCCCAGCACTTTGTAGTTTCGCCCCTGATCTGATAGATGAGGGTTAGATATTTCAAATCAATGACTTGTGTTGGCCTTCAGTCTGTGGCAACATCCTTCATTGTACATCAAAGTCATAGGGAAAAAATACAATAATTACGATCTCAATGTACAGTATATATAATATATTCACATTCAATTTGTCAGACAATTCCATATCCATTTAACCATATATAAATCCAAACCCCCAATTCTACAAAATCTGTACCATACACAGCACGTGCCATACCTACAGAGCCAACAATATCAAATGTAATCAATTACCAGGGGTGAACATACATGGACACTGTTTCTTTATCACCTACAGATTGGAGTAAAGAACCTCGGCTCTCAGCTGTTGCAAAACTACAACTCCCATTATGACTGTACAGCCAAAGTTTGGGCTTTGGCAGTCCAGGTATGATGGGAGTTGTAGTTTTGCAACAGCTGGAGAGCCGAGGTTCCCTACCCCTGACTTACAATATGCGGCACAGCTTCTATTTAAGATGAAAACATGTTGAAATTAACCAGAGTTTTTGTTTTCTGTTGTTTTGGCAGCAACATAGGACCACATGTCATCTTATATGAATGAGTTGCCATCTGAGCCATTCATACAGGCCCCCACAGAACTTTCAGATGTAAACAGTAACCAAATAATTAAGGTTTCAGTTGTTTTTTCTCACAGAAATAGTGCGGCACATTGCTCTATTTTTGCTGCCAAAAGTGCAAAAAAAAAAAAAAAAATGCAAACAGTGCAAATGTGAACAGAACCTTGGACTGATCCCAATTATGTTCAGTGCATTCCATTGACTTGCAGTATATAAGGTTCTGCTGTGTATCTTTAATTTCTATGGTAAAAACAGTAAATGTTAGAGGACAACAGAAGCTACAGAACCCCAATGACACAGCCTGAGTCATCTATGCTTGGTATGAGATTAATAACAGCTCCTACCGTTACAGTTCAACACAATGTAACTCATTATGATAGTATTTTGATAAGGATCCATATAATCTGTAAAAGTTTATCAGAATGCCTGGTCTGAAACCATACGGTTTTAATAACCTTGAAGGATACATTTCCTATTGAGCTTTACCAGTAGCAGCATTCTCTGCAGTCACTGACCAGCTAAAATCCTGGGAGATTTTCAAACCAAGAATTCTAAACAGAATGAGAATCTCTACCAAGATATCTTTTATTAGCTCAGGATAATGGACAACATTACCTCCACAGAAATCAATATTAACTGCCTTAGTCTTATCAGTGCTCAGGACCAAATTGTTTACTTTGCTGTAATAAGTTAGAGATCTCAGTGCAATATGTAGCTTCTTCCCCATGTGGAATCAGTCCCATGACAGTCATGTCATCAACATACTTTAGAATGAAATTACCTTCATAGCTATCCTCATATTCTACATTACTCAATGAGAAAAGATTAGGCAGCAACCCCCACAGAACAACTACATTTAACATTCTTACCGTGAAAATGCAATACACTGACATAGAAAATAGTTGCAGATAGTAGTGAAAAAACCACTATTCCTTAATTTACTTAAAAAATATCTTTCATTAAGGCCTCTTCTGGATCAGCGGTGAATTCGACACGATGAACACGCAATTACGGAACTGCTTGTGGCCGCCTTTCTGACCCTATGTGGGTCGTGGCCATTTCCATTACAAAGTGTTTGTTGCTATGGAAATTTCTGGGTGCTGAGTCGAATTCAATGCTGATTTGGCAGAGGCAATAGTGACAGGTACTCTTTAAAGTGACTCTGTACCCACAATCTGACCCCCCCAAAACCGCCTATTCCTTTCGGATGGCTGCTTTTCATCCAAGATTTGTCCTGCGGTCCATTTGGCAGGTGATGCAGTTATTGTTCTAAAAAACAACTTTTAAACTGGCAGCCACGTGCCCTACTGGAGTGGCCTAGAGTGTGTATGCATTAGGCTGGCACAACCTCTCTGACCCTCCTCCCCGCCCTCCTCATCATTAGGAATGCTTTAGGCAGACTGCCTACTATTTGTCAGCTGTGTCAGCCTGGCACATGGGCTGGATCGTTAAGACACCTGTGCAAATGTTCAGCATGGAGAAAATGTTCTAGTGGCATTCCTTATGATGAAGAGGGTGGGGAGGAGGGACAGAGAAGTGGTGCAAAGTTAGGGCACAGATATTCTAAGCCATGCCCGTAGGGCACGGGACTGTAAGTTTAAAAGTTGTTTTATAAGACAATAACTGCATCACCTGCCGAACGGACAGTAGGACAGATCTTGGATTAAAAGCAGCTATCCGAAGGTACAAGTGGTTTGGGGGGGTCAGATTGTGGGTACAGAGTTGCTTTAACAAATTACTACTATATATAAAAGCTGAGCTAAAATAGCAATGAGAACTGTGCATCTTGTTGGTCATGTGCTTTAAGACTTTTTGTGATTTGTCTGAATGCTGTCAGAGGTGAATGTGTATGGGGTGAATCTCCCCCGATCACTGATGACCTAACTAATGGATTAAGTTTACGCACTTCACTCCCCAGCTCGCCTAATACTTAGGCCGGGTTCACACTGCGTATGACAACGGCCGTGACACAGAAAGGCCGTTGTCAGTGAAGTTTATCCCGGCCAGTACTGCAGTACTGTCCGGAATAAACTTCAATTCTATTGAATTGGGATGCGGCCGCACTTTCCGTCCAAGATCACTAGCGGTCGCAGTAAAAACTGATATGTCAGTTTTGTGCGGCCGCTATTCATTGAATAGCTGTCGCAGTAAAAACTGACATATCAGTTTTTACTGTGACTGCTAGCGATCTTGGATGGAGTTTATACTATGGGGGAGATTTAGCAAACATGGTATAAAGTGAAACTGGCTCAGTTGCCCCTAGCAACCAATCAGATTCCACCTTTCATTCCTCACAGGCTCTTTGGAAAATGAAAGGTGGAATCTGATTGGTTGCTAGGGGCAACTGAGACAGTTTCCCTTTACACCCTGTTTGATAAATCTCTCCCTATGTGTATACACCCCGGGCAGGATCCCATTAATTTGCAATTGAAAGTATTTTTTGAATTAGTCACGGTGGTTGTTGCAAATTGAACATAGCCTTATAGTATGGCCTGTGCAGCAAGACAGAGATTGCTGTGAGTCATGGAGTGAAGGGCACATCTGCACACTTCTCTAAATTATTCTAATCATTAGTGGGGCTCTGAACAAACAGACTCGACCCATCAAAACTTTTGACATGTCTCTGTCACAGGTCAAAAGTTTTTTCTAATGACAGAGACACTTTAAGATACACTGAGCTGTAAAAGATCTGCATGAGCTGGAGCAGAAGTATTGACATGGAATATGCCCATTTTCTCAAATCATTTCATGATGATTTATGTCAGCTTCAGTAGATCATAATCATTCAGTTGGCAAATATTTGTTTTCCTTTTAAGACAAGAGAATATTTTTTCTTTTCACACCTGAAAAAAAATCTCTTTTCACACCTAAAAGGTTGCTGCTAAACTTAAAGAATGATGAAAAAATATCATAAGAACACTAAATTCAATTGATTGGTATATGATCAAAGTAATTTTTTGGTCATGCTGTCTGGCCTCTTCATCAATGATTGATAATTCATTCGCTTCTTTAACCACTTCATGTCCCCCATATGGCTATATACGTTTCTGCTGCAGGAACATATATTAACGTTCCTGGCTACGAACGGGTTTTAATGTGTGCAGGCCGTTTCAATGCAATTGCCCTTGGAAACATTACAGTCCCCAGACCCTGGAATAACAGACAGCCACGGTCCCGCAGCTGCCTGTCATTAACCCCTTTAAATGCTGCGATGCACAGCGATAGCAGCATTTAAGGTAGTTAGTGACAGGACAAGGACCTGTCACTGATTACCTCCATCCTGTCGGATCGACAGATCTAAATTTTTCTTCTCTTACACCAATATGATAGCAATAAAAACAACAGATCATGGCACAAAAAATGACACCCCAACCAGTCCCGTAAATTAAAGAATAAAAGCTATATGGCTCTTAGAAGGCGTGGAGGAACATTGCGTTAATTTGACCCGGACATCTGGGCTCCAATGACCTCGATCATGAAGGGGTTAACTAATGTAGCTCTTTATTTATAAAAATAGTTATTGAAAAGTTTATACACAATATTTCCAATAGACATTCAAATCTATAACTTGGTCTCTGCCTGTCAGAGTTAATTATCCTTTCATATAACCTGTCCACAATACTATCACCATATAGCCCTTACATAATACAAATTCACAATACAATGCTATAATTTAAAATATTTAACAAATTTTATTGACATGATTGAAAATCTCAAACTAAATTATACAGTGCAAAAGGCATTAAATAAAGAAAACCACATTTACATTAACAGTATAAAATCAATGGAAATGTCCTCTATATATTACTACTAGTGATGAGCGAATAGTATTCGATTGAATAGCTAGAATAGTACACTATTCACGCCATTCGATTGCGTTTGAATGTTCGAACGATAACACAGTAAAAAAAAATATATATTTATCCGGTATACGGCTGTTTACTGTGATTTCGGGATAATACCTGTTATCTTTCTACTACTGATTTGCGCAGTCTGCGTCCTGTAAAGAAGTTGAACAGCTCTTTCATTTTATTATTGTAAAAAACAATCATATATCCGGTATATGGCTGTTTACTGTGATTGCGGGATAGTACCTATTATCTTGCTACTTCTGATACATACATAAGTGCGTAGCGTGAGACAGAAACGTACGCTTCTACTTTGCGTTCATAATTTGTTGGTGAATGTTAGGGAAACACGAATACGAACCGATCATGAACTTTTTTTTTGTTCGTGTTCGGAATTCGAACCAAACATTGGGACATTCACTCATCACTAGTGTTAGATGCACCCAGGCATGCTTTCCCTGCTGTCCTATATGCATTCTAGAGGTGTTGGCATCATTTTCTGAGGTTTCATTGTGCACTTGGTGACTAGAGATGAGCAAACCGGTTTGGCCGGTATGGGATCTGGTTCGGATTCTCCCAAAAATCCGAGTCCGATCGGATTTGGAAATCCGCTACAATTTTTTTTTCTTGCTTTCTAAAATGGCAGCCGTCATTCTGCTCCTGCCTGTCCATGTTGGCTACTGCTGCTCCTGCCTGGCCTCCATGTTGACTACTGCTGCTCCTGTACTGGCCTCAAATGACTATTGCTGGACCTCCACTGGCCTCCAATGACTACTGCTGCTCCTTCACTGCATTTGTGACCTTTTTCCCGCATAGACCCTGTAATGGTGGATTTCCTGCATAGACCCTGTAATGGTGAATATTGAAGTCTAAAAAAAAAAATTGACTTTGAGATATCGAAAAGATAATGATGTTACTGACATGTAGAGCCCTACATTCAACTAAATATGCTACCCCCGTATCATATCGATACTTTAAACTATGAAATCCGAAGAAATCCGAAAGTCCGGTCGGACCGAACTTTTGAAAAGTTCGCTCATCTCTAGTGGTTAACTAGATAGAGAAAAGAAAAAACAAGGGCACCGGCGCCTCGTGTTTTACCGTGTAGGAACCAGGAGTATGTGAGTGAGACGATTGCACTCACCTTAAAGCCCCTTGGGCTGTATGCATATCGCCCCTAAGGGGTAGCTCAAAGTCCGTGCAGGTCAGATGGTGGACAGGATAGGGGACTGCAGGCCACAGGTACCAGAAAGGGGATTCTCCCAACTGTGGGGCACGTATAACAAGGCAGACAAAATATGAAAAAAATTGGTACTCACTAGGTAGCGCTGTCACAATATCCAAAAATGACCAGAGGATTAGATCAGGATAAAATTTATTTGGAAAAGCACAAGGTTTACGTGTTTCAGGAGGTAAAACATTCTCTCTTCATCAGAACAGTGCAGTACTACCTAGTGAGTACCAATTTTTTCATATTTTGTCTGCATCTCTATTGGTGACTTCCTAGTGGTCAAATATAGTTTTCCAGGTCCCAAGTATTTTTCTCCCATAGACTATAATGGGATTCGATATTTGTTCGAATATACGAATATCGGGAGCTATTTAAATCGAATTTCGAATTATCAAATATTTCACTATTCACTCATTTCACTCATCTCTAATTACTACCCCAACTAAAAGTGCATGAATTATTAAAGTACAAAGTACATTATTAAAGGACATATAACTGTGCAAAAATATATATCAATGTAAACATGTTAGGAATACAGTCTAGTCGCACATAGTGAATAAAGTGCATTCTGTGCAAAATTTTATAAATACATAAAGCATGATCAATTAACTTAAAACAAACAAAATATATTGAAAAGGTCTACTGTATATAGGGCTGATGTTGTGCTACTAGTCCTCCTCTCCTTTCTATTTCCATCATTCAGACTTTAAATTCATTCACGTAAAGTGAAAATGAATGATGAAATATAGGCATGGCAGATGACAGCTTCTCAGCTTCTGTCTGCTATCTATCTTGACAAAGTTCTAGCACTGGATTATTAACTACAAGAGATTTGTGCTTTCCTTAGCTGAACATTGGTTTATTCTACAGCATGAAAAAGAATAGTGTTACCACACCTTTGATTAAGTATGGGAACAATAATAATTTATACAGCGACAAAATACTTTGCAGCACTTTACAATACAGAGAATAGACAATACAGAGTAACAAGTTGCTAATTTAAGAGAAGTGAGGGCCTGCTCAGAAAGGCTTACAATCTGTGAAGAAAAATAGGTAAATAAGGCTAAATTGCATTACAGTGCAAGAAATGTGGAGATAGTGTTAGTGATCAGATTCTGAGGGATTATCTAGCAGGCGTAGGGGCAAAAAGAAAGCAGTGAAATTTGGGGTTGTCTTAAGAAGATTGTTCAGGCTTTCATAAATCTGTGGATGTTGGTAAATAATTTGTCTCTAGTAGTGCATTCCAATTCCAAAGAAGTGGTGCAGTTTAAAAAAATTCAGGTGTCATAAACCTACCTGCCATCTATCCAGCGTCGTTCTCTTCTTCTGCTTGAGCACAGCCACAGGTCATCAGGAGCCCGCTCCAGCAGCCACACAGTAAGTACGCTGCAGCAATGTGCTGAAGGAACGTGCTCTGAGTCTTCCAGAGACTCCCAGCTGTCCAACGGCTTTCCTGGCAATGTAAGGTGCCAAGAGTCTGTGTGGGTGGCAGGTCTTCCTGCCACTTTAAAGCGTTAGGCCACATGTGTGCGTGATGAGGACCAGGGGACTGGTCCAATCACATTCTGGACCAGGTTCCTGGCCTCCTACATAACACCCAGCTAGTTAACCCTTTGGCAGCTATATCTAGAGTGCTTGGCGTTCCTTTTGTGTCTCCTGTGTTATCTTTTTCTACCCATTGACCCCAGCTTTTGTGCCCTGACTATCCTTGTTTACTGGCTTCCCTGACCTTTGGCCATCTTAATCTGACTATTCTGTGCATTGGGATTTGGTACCTCGGCTGCCAATTTGGTGACTTCGGCTTGCTGACTATACCTTTACTGTTTGTTCGTCTAGTCTGCGTTTTGTGTTCAATGCATTACAAGTCAGGGATTGTCACCCAGTTGCCTGCAGTCATCTAGGGCTGTCTAAGGCAAGTAGGCAGGGACAGTTGGTTGGGACAATTTTAAGGTTCATAGTCCATGTCCAGCTCGTCCCTTCCCTGACCAAATTGTGCTTGTAGTATCCTGACATCAGGTATGGAATATTGAATTGTAGACGCTAATTATGTTAGGTCATTGGCAGAATTTACAGCATAGATGAGGTAGTAGACAGAGGTGAAACACTGTAGAGGACTTTGTGGATGACAGTAATTCATTTTAATCTAATTCTAAAGTGAATGGGCAACCTGTGTATTGACTGCCTGAGAATTGACTGCTATAGCAGCTGAAGAGATAGATAAGCCTGACTGTGGCATTCATGATATATTGGAAAAGAAAGAGTTTGGTAATGGGAGCACTATTACTAATTAGTTGTAGTAATTAAGACAAAAATGAGTAAGACCAACGATAACTGACTGTATCCACAGTAAGAAGCATTCTGGGGCAAATTCTGGAGATTAAAAAAGATTAAAAGCCATAGTAATATTGATGTAATTGAGTCCCCTCCATGATGCACACTGATTTTTAATTCTCTTGATTTCAGGGGCAGGACCAGAGCTGGGTTGTTAGCAAACAGTAGTCAAACAGTACTTCTTTTCCCTTACTAGTCAGTCAAGCCTTGGTTTATCTATCAATCACTGTGTTAATCCTTTGGAGTAAACATATAGACTCATAGGGGGAGATTTATCGAACATGGTGTAAAGTGAAACTGGCTCAGTTGCCCCTAGCAACCAATCCAGGGGTGTAGCTAATGTCTCTTGGGCCCTGGTGCAAGAGGTCAACTTGGGCCCCCCCTAACCACATACTGACTAATAACACCACATACTGACTAACACCACCACTGCTACTGATTAACACTACCCCATACTGACTAATTACACCACATACTGACTAATACCACCGCTGCTACTGAATAAAATCCTCTGTACATAGATCAATATCACTTCATACAGTCATATAGAGGTGGACACACTGTACACAGGCACTATACACCATATACATTACAGTGCAGTTATATCAAGTGACTCACAGGGGACGTCTTTTCTGATCGGAGTTCTTCCCTTTTCATCTTCTCCATCTGCCCTAGGCCATTATGAGTACATATCCCCCTATTGTATACACCCCCATGTAGTCCACCTTATAGATGGCCCCTCAAAGTTTCCCCCTTATAGATGGCCCCCTGTGTTGTCCCTATTATAGATGCCCCCCATGTTATCCCCCATATAGATGCCCCCCATGTTATCACCTTAAAGATGCCCCCCATGTTATCACCTTATAGATGCCCCCCATGTTATCCCCCATATAGATGGCCCCCCCATGTTATCCCCTTACAGATGCCCTCCATGTTGTCCCCTCCTCCTGCTCTCCATCATCATACTACTTCCCCTTTCATCCTCCTGCCCCTCCATCATCATACTACAACCACCTCCATCATAATACTACTACCCCTTTATCCTCCTGCCCTTTCATCATCATACCACTACACCCTTCACCATCCTCTTGTTCCTTCATCATCATACCACTACACCCCTCATCATCCTCTTGTTCCTTCATCATCATACCACTAAACTCCTCATCATCCTCTTGTTCTTTCATCATCATACCACTACACCCCCATCATCCTCTTGTTCCTTCATCATACCATTACACCCTTCATCATCATACCACTACTCTCTCGTCATCCTCTTGTTTCTTCATTATCATACCACTACACCACCCTTCATCATCCTCTTGTTCTTTCATCATCATACCACTGCATTCCTCATCATCCTCTTGTTCCTTCATCATCATCTTGTTCCTTCATCATCATACCACTACACCCCTCATCATCCTCTTGTTCCTTCATCATAATACCACTATATCCCTCATCATCCTCTTGTTCCTTCATCATACCACTATTCCCCTCATCATCCTCTCGTTCATTCATCATACCACTACTCCCCTCATCATCCTCTTGTTCCTTCATCATACCACTACACCCCTCATCATCCTCTTGTTCCTTCATCATCATATCACTACATCCCTCATCATCCTCTTGTTCCTTCGTCATCACACCACTACACCCTTAATCATCCTCTTGTTCCTTCATCATCATACCACTACACCCCTCATCATCCTCTTGTTCCTTCATCAGTATACCACTACACCCCTCATCATCCTCTTGTTCCTTCATCAGTATACCACTACACCCCTCATCATCCTCTTGTTCCTTCATCATCATACCATTACACCCCTCATCATCCTCTTGTTCCTTCATCATCATACCATTACACCCCTCATCATCCTCTTGTTTCTTCATCATCATACCACTACATCCCTCATCATCCTCTTGTTCCTTCATCATCATACCACTACTCTCCTCATCATCCTCTTGTTCTTTCATCATCGTACCACTACACCCCTCATCATCCCCTTTAAAACAAAAAAATCTATACTCACCTGAATGATTTCTCTAGTCCCCTAGTCACACGCGCTGGCGGGGCTTCCCGTGGCGGGGGCGGAGCTTCCCGGGTCCTGGTTTTTGTCCACGCAATGCTCCATGCGCCGGAAGTACTTCCCCCCGGCGCACACAGAGCTTCCTGGGGAGCCGCAAGTCAGCCGGGGGCCATCCCAGACTGTCTCTTGTGATCGCAAACAAAACATTGCTTGCGGTCACAAGAGGGAGTGGGAGGGGAGCAGTGCAGTGGCAAGGGAGGGCTTCGCGGGCCCCCCCTTGGTAGCGGCCTGGTTGCAGAGGTGACCGCTGCGACCATGGTCATTACGCCACTGAACCAATCAGACTCCATCTTTCATTCCACACCGACTCGTTGGAAAATGAAAGGTGGAATCTGATTGGTTGCTATGGGCAACTGAGCCAGTTTTACTTTATATGTCTACTCTTCTATGTACAATGCTTACAAAGTCTACTCCTACTTGTTGTGTGTTTGGTCTTGGTGTCTCTGTTACTAGAGATGGTCTTAAGGACTGAATCTAAGAACAGGAAGTAGACAGCAGATAGGATCGAGATGAGACCCCTTGTACTCAAGACTTTATGACTTTCTTTCCTCTCTTTTTTTGGAAATTTACAAATAAGCTAGGAACCATTTAGGTCTTCAAATGGATGGACATTGTTTGAAATGATGGATTGTTACCAGATTCTTCATTCACCCAAATTACTTTCATTGGCAAGTCACAATCGACAATAAAATCTGAAAACAACCCAATTGCTTCCAAAATTAAAGGTTTTAATGAACAGTTTTTTTAGTTTACAATTTGGTGTGGATTTGACATGTAGCTATCCCCACAGATTTTAATTAGAATTGCTTTACAAAAATAAGGTATTCCACTTTGCATGTGGCAGTCTTCACCCTGATCTCCATAGACTTGAATCTGTCTTTCCTTCATTTGCCAACCTCAAATGAAAAAATAATCCTCAAAAAACAATTTCCACCATTACAATGAGTTAACTCGACTCCCTTGTTACATTGTAATTTAAGCATATATTCTTGTGGGTTGTATGGGCTGTAAACACCATTTTAGCACAAATTATACTTGTATAGATAATGTGTAAACATTTTCTTCAAATATGATATTACACTTCTTGAAAATACTCTGCAAACCTGCAAAATCAAGTTATTTACACCAAACTGTCAATCTTCAATGCTCCCAGGGATTGTGGCTCAGTCTGAGCAGTGACTATCCATCTAGTGACACAGTTTAAGAACCTTTCAAAATCAATCACAAGTATTTTCTTAATAGATACAGGATCACACATCACATCTGTGTCCCACAACATCCTATTAGACCAGTGACATCTTTGCCGAAAACATTGACTTGTTATTTTCAGGCATTTCAGTAACCTTCAGTAGGTCAGAACTGATGTGATATGTCGCTTTCAATTCACTTTATTTTAATGAAGAACTTTATTTTCTTAGTCAATTTCAACCTTGTATAATATCATATAATGGGGAAATATCTCACATCCAATCACAAAGGTAAAATAGGAATGCTAAGTGAAAAACTTGGATTTAAGCTTTAAAATATGTGCATAACTGCATAGTGAAGAGGTTGAATTATTACAGTCTAAATTCAGTAATGTAATTGGGCTCATCCAGGTATATTATTTGCTTAAGCTGTATGATTTAGTTTTGCCTGACTGGTAAGTACAACATCTTTAGCAAGTCATGCCACTAATACACCACATCTAGAGATATGGAAATAAGCCATTCACTAAACAAAACAAAAAAGGGAAAAAAAATAACTATCTCATGCATTTATTAAAAATAGATTTTATTCACACAAACAACTTGTTTCAGTGTTGTTGTTCATACTCTGGTATCAAATTGGGCAGTGATTATTGATCATTTTCTTAATCCAGGTTTCACTTTTTATCCTGCCTTTTTATGCACGTATTAAATTTATTGGTAGTCTTTTAAAGGAGTATTCCATTTTGTCAAGTTGTGACCTACTGTATTCACAAAAAAAGGTGTAAGTAACAGATCGGAACGGGTCTGGCTACTAAGACCCATGACAATCATTAGAATGGTACAGTAGGTGAGGAATCCAACAACATCCAAGTGTAGTAGGACTTCAAATCTTTATTGTAAGATCAAGAATACAATACAACATTTCGACGCACATTGAGCCTTTGCTAAGAAACTAGGTACTAAGTTCTTGACAAAGGCTCAATATGAGACGAAATGTTGTATTGTATCCTTGATCTTACAATAAAGATTTGAAGAACTACTACACTTGGATGCTGTTGGATTCCTTAACTACCAGTTACTTTGTCTACTTGGGATGGTGGATCAACCAGTGTGCATCTACTACCTTCCTGGCCCTTTAATCATGAGCCTGGAATCTGAGCAAACACCACTGCTTCATTAACATCATACAGAGCCGCAGATGATATCCAAAGGGTGCGTTCATCTATTTTCAGCAACTCCAAAGAGAATTCATAGAGAAGAGACCTGCATGAGCAGCCAGCAGAAGGGATTTTATGGGGCCTGTACTTGAGATGTGTGGCCCAGATGCAACTTTTAGGGCCCTATTACACCAACAGATTATCTGACAGATTTTTTAAAGCCAAAGCCAGGAATGGATTTGAAAAGAGGAGAAATCTCAGTCTTTCCTTTATGACCTGTTGTCTGTTTATAATCCATTCCAGGCTTTGGCTCAGAAAAATATGTCAGATAATCTGTTGGTGTAATAGGGTCCCTACAACATATTTGGAACATGCATAATTCATAGAGATAAGATGACCTGGAGAAATCATATTCATGTTTGAATGAATAGCTGTAATGTTAAGTCCAGTGTTAGGCTATGTTCATACTGAGTAAAAAAAAAAAAAAGTGAAAAGATGCCCACTTTAAAAAAAAAAAATATGTCCATTATTACAGCATTTTAATTGACCTGCATTGAAGTCAATGAAATGACAACCGCCCAATGCACACAGTGTATTAACCCCTTAGTGACCGCCGTGCTGCCTTTCTTAACGGCGGCCGCTAATGGGCTTTATTCCGATGCATACGCCTTTTAACAGTGTGACGGCTGACCCCCTCCTGTAACTGCCCGGAGCGGAGGATTCTCCGCTCCGGACAGTTTAACCCGTTAAATGCCGCTGCTAATTATATCGCACGACGCACGCTGTAAAAAAATAAATAAAAAAACCGTACCAGAATAGCTGTATTTTATCAATCCACTTTAGAAAATACGTCATTAAAGAGATCAAAAAGTCAAATACATATAAAACTTGAAAATATTAGAAACTACAGATCTTCCTGCATAAAATAAGCCCAAAACCAGCTCTGTCGCGCAAAAGATAAGAGCGCTATGGATCTTGCAATGTGGCGACAGTTTTTGTGGGTTTTGGCTAGGAAGATAGTTTCTATTGCGCCAAAGTGGTAATAATTAAAAAAAACTACACAATTGTGGTATCGCCGCAACTGTAGTGACCCAGAGAATACATGTATTTAGTGTTATTAGTGACCGCCGATATGAATTTTTACGGGGATCACTAATGGGCTCTATTCTGCTGCCATCAGCTCTTTATGGCGATGGCGCAGAATAGTGCAGCAGCGCCGGTAATGCCCGCAGCCCCCTCCTCTCAGCTACCGGAGGTCGTTGAGAAGTTTGGGCAGAGTGTGGACTCAGTCCCGGCCAGTCCCTTCACCGACGATTGCCATTATTACCAGTATAACGGCGGCCACCGGTAACGGGCACTGCATGCTTTCATCTCTTCTCACCGTTAAACCACAGTAAGAGGAGATGAATACATGTCCCCCTCCCCCCCCCCCCCCGTCCCCCCGGAATAACCTTAGTGTTCACAGTGATTAATTCCTTAAGGTACAAACACACTTGCCGCATCGGCAGCGAGTTTCTCGCTGCGTATTCGCAGCGAGATTCGCTGAGGATCCCGGCCCTGTGTACTCAATGGCAGACAAACTCGCAGCAGGGATATACATCCCTGCTGCGAGTTTGTCCAAAGGCCAACCCGTTAACCCCCCGCCGGAGACTATACATCACCTGGTCCCGACTATACATCATCTGGTTCTGTTCTGATTCCCGGCACGTCCCGCTCAGCCAATCAGTGCGCTGCCCCACCGCAGCACTGATTGGCTGAACGGGCCGTGAAGACGTCGGGAGTCCTGTAGGCGGGATTAGCTGGTGTATAGTCTCCGGCGGCCGGGGAGTTAACGGGGCGAACTGCGGACAAACTCGGAGCAGGGATGTACATCCCTGCTGAGAGTTTGTCTGTCATTGAGTACACATGGCCGGGATCCTCAGCGAGTCTCGCTGCGAATACACAGCCAGAAACTCGCTGCGGCTACAGCAAGTGTGTTTGCACCCTTAAAAAAAGATCAAACTCTCATTCTCTCCACTACCAGAGGTGGCGGAGAGCATGGGGCAATGATCAGGGACTAGCCGATGTGGTCCTGGTACAAGTGATCAGTGGTATATACTATATACCACTGATCACTTTTTCCAAATGCTGCCGCCACTTTTTGTCCCCTGTCACCAAAAATCATTGGTAACAGGATAAAAAGTCAAGTGCCCCGGATTACCAGTAACCACTTCGCATTACCTGTAACCACTCCGCATTACCTGTAACCATTCCAGATTACCTGTAACAACCCTGCATTACCTGTAACCACCCCACATTACCTGTAACCACTCCGCATTACCTGTAACCACCCCAGATTACCTGTAACCACCCCACATTATTCATAACCACTCCAGTTTACCTGTAACCGCTCAGATTACCCATAACCACCCCAGATAGCCAGTAAACACCCCCAGATTGCCTGTAACCACCCCAGATTGCCACAAGCTACCCATAACCACTACAGATTGCCCGTAACCACCCCAGATTGACCATCACCACCCCAGTTTGCCTGTGACCCCCCCAGATTGCCCGTCAGCAACTCAGATAGCAAGTAAACACCCCCAGATTGTCCGTTACCACCCCATATAGGCAGTAAACACCCCCAGATTTTCCGTTACCACCCCATATAGCCAGTAAACACCCCTAGATAGTCGGTAAACACCCCCAGATTGTCCGTTACCATCCCAGATAGCCAGTAAACACCCCCAGATAGCCAGTAAACACCCCTAGATAGCCAGTAAACACCCCCAGATTGCCCGTAACCACCCCAGATTGCCCAAAACCAACCCAGATAGCCAGTAACCACCCCCAGATTGCCCATAAACACCCCAGATTGCTACAGACTGCTCGTACCACCCCAAATTGCCCGTCACCATCCCAGATAGCAAGTAAGCACTCCCAGGTTTTTAGCAACTGCGCTATTCTAATAACCAATACTAGCTGCGGTTTTGCACCAGCAAAATGACGCTCCTTCCCTTCTGAGCCCTGCTGCGTGCCCATACAGTGGTTTATGTCCACATATGAGTTACCGTTGTACTCAGGAGAACCTGCTTTACAAATTTAGCAGTGCATTTTCTCTCCTGTTTCTCGTGAAATTGAGAAATTTCTAACTAAACAAACATATTGTTTTAAAATTTCATTTTTTTTTCAATTTTACTTTCTAATTTTTAATCCTTTCCTCTAATACCTGTGGGGTAAAAATGCTCACTGCACCCCAAGATGACTTCTTTGAGGGGTGCCCTTTCCAAAATAGGATGAATTTTGGGGCGTTACTCTTCTACGGACACTACAGGGGCTCTGCAAACGCACCTGGCGCTCAGAAACTTCTTCAGAAAAATCTGCACTGCAAATGCTAATTGGCACTCCTTTCGTTCTGAGCCCGGCTGTGGGCCCATACAGTGGTTTATGCCCACATATGGGGTACCGTTGTATTCAGGAGAACGTGTGTTACAGATTTTGGGGTGCGCTTTCTCTCCCTTTCCTTGTGAAGTTGAGAAATTTCAAACTAAACAAACATATTATTGAAAAAATTCTACTTTTTCATTTTTACTGTCTAATTTTGAATACTTTCCTCTAATACCTGTGGGGTCAAAATGCTTACTGCACCCTATGATGACTTCTTTGAGGGGTGCACTTTCCAAAATTGGGTGACTTTTGGGAGGTTTCTCTTCTGCGGACACTACAGGGGCTCTGCAAACGCACCTGGCGCTCGGAAACTTGTTCAGCAAAATCTGCACTAAAAATGCTAATTGGCGCTCCCTTCCTTCTGAGCCCTGCTGTGTGCCCATACAGTGGTTTATGCTCACATATGTGGTACCGTTGTTTTCAGGAGAACCTGCGTTACAGATTTTGGGATGCGTTTTCTCTCCCTTTCCTTGTGAAGTTGAGAAATTTCAAACTAAACAAACATATTATTGTAAAAAGTCTAGCTTTTCATTTTTACTGTCTAATTTTGAATACTTTCCTCTAATACCTGTGGGTTCAAAATGCTCACTGCACACCAAGACGTATTCTTTGAGGGGTTATCGTTCCAAAATGGGCTGACTTATGGGGGGGGTTCACTCTGCTGGCACTACAGGGGCACTGCAAACGCACCTGGTGCCTGAAAACTTGTACAGCAAAATCTGCACTGAAAATGCTAATTGGCGCTCCTTCCCTTCTGAGCCCCGCTGTGTGCCCATACAGTGGTTTACGCCCCCATATGGGGTACCATTGTACTCATGAGGACCTGCGTTACAAATTTTGGGGTGCTTTTTCTCTCCTGTTGCTTGTGAAAATGAGAAACTT
Source organism: Dendropsophus ebraccatus (assembly GCF_027789765.1). Lineage (NCBI taxonomy): Eukaryota > Metazoa > Chordata > Amphibia > Anura > Hylidae > Dendropsophus > Dendropsophus ebraccatus. Next base: position 160,611,828 of record NC_091454.1, read on the forward strand.
TAATCTGAATGAACATATTATTTAAAAATTTCTATTTTCTATTTTTTTCTGGCCTAATTGTGAATATTTTCCTCCAGCCCCTGTAGGGTTAAAATGCTCATTATACCTCTACATTAATTCCTTAGGGTGTGTAGTTTCCAAAATGCCGTCATTTATGGGGGTTTCAAGTATACAAGCCTCCTAAACACACTTAAAAAAAGAACTGGTCCCTAAAAAGATTTGTTTTGGAAATTTCATTAAAAATTTATAATTTGCTGATACATTTCTAAGCCCCATAACACCCAAGAAAAGTAAAATATGTTTACGAAATTTTGCCAGAATAAAGAGGACATATTTGTAATGTGACCTAGTAACTAATTTATGTGATATGACTTTCTTTTTTTAGAAGCAGAGAATTTCAAAGTTTGTAAAGTGCAAATTTTTATGATATTTTTATGTTTTTCACAAAAAACACGAAAGATAGTGACCAAATTTTACCACTAATATAAAAGACCATATGTTACAAAAAAAACAATCTCAGAATCGCTAGCATATGTTAAAGCATCACTGAGCTATAAGCGCATAAAGTGAGACAGGTCAGATTTTGAAAAATGAGCCTGGTCATTAAAGCGTAACTTTCTTTTCAGGGCCATTTTTTTAAAAAACATTAAATATCAACAGTTCAAGCGATTTTAAGAAACTCTGCAATAGGTTTTATAAACAAAAAGAGTTTCCTTCTGTACTGAAAAAGCAATCTCCCAGCCTCCCCCCTCACTGCAGAAGCAGCAGGATTTCTCTGTCCATTATGTGGCTATGGAGAGGGGAGGGGCTGTTAGGAGTGACTGAGCACAGAGCAGTCCTGCAAAGCACAACACCCTGCAATCTTCTCTTAACAAGTTCATAGATAAGGACTGACCTTTCTGACACCTGAATCCTGCGTTTTAGGTGCCCAGAGAGTCTACAAACAGCTGACCTTCATGTCACCTCTTCCTTCTCCCTCATCTCCCTCGGCCCCTCCCCCCTCCATAAGGATAGAATGGAGAGAGCAGAGCCCGTCTTCACTGGCTTCTCTGTAATGAAGACGTGTTTGCCTGATAATGCACAGATAAGAAGTAAGGAGGCTTTTTGGCTGATAAAACCTATTACAGAGTTTCTTAAAATCGTTTATACTACTGATTTCTGCAATAAAAAAAAATATGACAGTTACACTTTAACCCCTTAAGGACAGGGCCCATTTTCGTTTTTGCGTTTTCGGTTTTTCCTCCTTGTGTTTAAAAGGCCATAGCACTTGCATTTTTTCACCTAGAAACCCATATGAGCCTTTATTTTTTGCGTCACTAATTGTACTTTGCAATGACAGGCTGAATATTTGCATTTGGTACACTACGAAACCAGAAAAAAAATCAAAGTGTGGTGAAATAATAAAAAAAAAAAAACGCATTTCTTTATTTGGGGGAACTGTGTTTTTACGCCATTCGCCCTGGGGTAAAATTGACCTGTTATATATGTTCCTCAAGACGTTATGATTAAAACGATATATAACATGTATAACTTATATTGTATCTGATGGCCTATAAAAAATTCAAACCATTGTTAACGAATATACGTTCCTTAAAATCGCTCCATTCCCAGGCTTATAACGCTTTTATTCTTGGGTCTATGGGGCTGTCAGGTGTAATTTTTTGCGCCATGATGTGTTCTTTCTATCGGTACCTTGATTGCGCATATACGACTTTTTGATCGCTTTTTATTACATTTTTTCTGGATTTGATGGGACCAAAAATGCGCAATTTTGCACTTTGGGATTTTTTTGCGCTGACGCTGTTTACCGTGCGAGATCAGGAATGTGATAAATTAATAGTTCGGGCGATTACGCACGCAGCGATACCAAACATGTTTATTTATTTATTTGTTTACTTTTATTTAAAACCTGGGAAAAGGGGGGTGATTCAGACTTTTATTAGGGGAGGGGGCTTTTTACTATAAACACTTTTTTTTTTTTTTTTTTTTTTAACACTTATACTAGAAGCCCCCCTAGGGGACTTCTAGTATATATACTTTGATCTCTCATTGAGATCTTTGCTGTATAGATATACAGCAAAGATCAATGAGATAGGCACTCGTTTGCTTTCAGCTGCTGCACCTGGAAGTAAACGAGTGCCGAGCCGGGGACGGCGCCATCTTGGACGGGTCCCCGGCCGGCATCAATAACGGAGATCGCTCCTCCGGGACAACGTCCCGGAGGAGCGATCTCCCCCACTAGACCCCACTAGACTTTGACAGCTGCCTCCGATTAGCTAATTAGCGGGCACGGCGATCAGACCGTGCCCGCTAATAGCGGCGGTCCCGGGCTACACGCGGCACCCGGGACCGCGGCCCCGCTTTGAAGTGCTAATGAGGACATATGACGTACCGGTACGTCATATGTCCTTAAGAGGTTAAGGCTCAAATAGACTTGGTCCCTAAGGGGTTAAATGTTGGTGTTTGCACGGACATTAACCTAATGATCATGATAATTTTTCGCAGACGTCTTTTGCAAACAACAGTCATTAGTTTTTAGTTTTCTCACACATTTTTTTCTTTTTTTACCTTCTTTACTATTGAATTTAATGGACTTGTCGATTAACCCCTTCAAGACCAAGCCTATTTGCACCTAAAAGACCAGGCTCATTTTTCAAAATCTGACCTGTCTCACTTTATGCTCTTATAGCTCAGTGATGCTTTAACGTATGCTAGCGATTCTGAGATTGTTTTTTCGTCACATATGGCACTTTATATTAGTGGCAAAATTTGGTCACTACTTTGTGTGTTTTTTGTGAAAAACATCAAAATATCATGAAAAATTGAAAAAATTAGCATTTTATGAACTTTGAAATTCTCTGCTTCTAAAAAAGAAAGTCGTATCACATAAATTAGTTACTAAGTCACATTACCGATATGTCCTCTTTATTCTGGCTTCATTTCATAAACTTATTTTACTTTTTTAGGGTGTTACGGGGCTTAGAAATTTATCAGCAAATTACCACATTTTCGTAAAAGTTTCCAAAACTGATTTTTTTAGGGACCAGTTCTTTTCTTAAGTTGATTTAGGAGGCTTGTATACTGAAAACACCCATAAGTGACCCCATTTTGGAAACTAGACACCTTAAAGAATTAATCTAGTGGTATAATGAGCATTTTAACCCTACAGGGGCTGGAGGAAAGTATTCACCATTAGGCCGTAAAAAAATGAAAAATCAAAATTTTCCAATAATATATACGTTTAGATTAAAGTTTCTCATTTTCAAAAGGAAAATGAGAGAAAACGCACCCCAAAATTTGTAACGCAGGTTCTCTTGAGTACTACGGTACCCCATATGTGGGCGTAAACCACTGTATGGGCACACAGCGGGGCTCAGAAGGAAGGGAGCGTCATCTAGCTTTTCCATTGCAGATTTTGCTGAAGAAGTTTCCGAGCGCCAGGTGCATTTGCAGTGCCCCTGTAGTGTCAGCAGAGAGAAAACACCCATAAGTCACCCCATTTTGGAAAGTACACCCCTCAAAGAATTCATCTTGCGGTAGGATGAGCATTTTTACCCCACAGGTGTTAGAGGAAAGTATTCAAAAGTAGACAGTAAAAATGAAAAACTCGAATTTATCCAATAATATGTTCCTTTAGTTTAAAATTTCTCAATTTCACGAGGAACAAGAGAAAAAAAGTACCCCAAAATTTGTAACACAGGTTCTCCTGAGTAAAAAGGTACCTCATATGTCGGTATAAACCACTGTATGGGCCCACAGCCGGGCTCAGAAGGGAAGGAGCGCCAATTAGCTTTTTCAATGCAGATTTTGCTGCAGAAGTTTCTGAATGCCAGGTGCGTTTGCAGAGCCCCTGTAGTGCCAGTGGAGTAAAATCTCGCCATAAGTCACCCCATTTTAGAAAGTGCACCCCTCAAAGAATTCATTTTGGGGTGTGGTGAGCATTTTGACCCCACCGGTATAAGAGGAAAGTATTCAAAAGTAGACAGTAAAAATGAAAAACTCGAATTTTTCCAATAATTTGTTCCTTTAGTTTGAAATTTCTCAATTTCACAAGGAACAGGAGAGAAAATTCACCCCAAAATCTGTAAAGCAGGTTCTCCTGAGTAGAACGGTACAGCATATGTGGGTATAAACCACTGTATGGGCACACAGCCGGGCTCAGAAGGGAAGGAGCGCCAATTAGCATTTTCCGTGCAGATTTTTCTGAAGAAGTTTCTGAGCGCCAGGTGCATTTGCAGCTCCCCTGTAATGTCTACAGAATAGACCCCCCCCAAAAGTCACCCCATTTTGGAAAGTACACCCCTCAAAGAATTCATCTTGGGGTAGGATGAGCATTTTGGCCCCACAGGTATTAGAGGAAAGTATTCAAAATTGGCCAGTAAAAATGAAAAACTTGAATTTTTCCAATAATATGTTGGTTTAGTTTGAAATTTCTAAATTTCACAAGGAACATGAGAGAAAACGTACCCCAAAATCTGTAATGCAGGTTCTCCCGAGTACAACGGTACCCCATATGTGGGCATAAACCACTGTATGGGCACACAGCAGGGCTCAGAAGGGAAGGAGTGCCAATTTGCTGGAGCAAAACAGTAGCTAGTAATAGTTATTAGAATAGCGCAGTTACTAAAATAAAATAAAAAAAATTAGATTACAGGTAATCTGGGGTGGTTCCGGGTAATTTGGAGGTGGTTACGGGCAGTCTGAGGTGGTTACGGGTAATCTGGGGTGGTTACGGGTAATCTGGGGTGGTTACGGGTAATCTGGGGTGGATACCGTCAACATGGGGAGGTCACGGGCAACCTGGGGTGGTTACAGGCAACCTGGGGTGGTTACAGGCAACCTGGGGTGAATACGGACAACCTGCTGTGGTTACGGACAACCTGCTGTGGTTACAGACAATCTAGGGTGGTTACAGGCAACCTGCTGTGGTTACGGGCAACGTGGGGTGGTTACAGACAGTCGGGGGTGGTTACAGACAATCTGGGGTGGTTACAGACAATCTGGGGTGGTTACAGGCAACCTGCTGTGGTTACGGATAAACTGAAGTGCTAATAGGTAATCTGAGGTGGGTACCTGTAATCTGGCGTGGTTGCGGGCAATCTGGAGGGGGTCACTGGCAATTTGGGGTGGTTAGAGGCAAGGTGCGGTGGTCAGAGGCAAGGTGCGTTGGTCAGAGGCAAGGTGCGGTGGTCAGTGGCGACGTGCGGTGGTCAGTGGCGACGTGCGGTGGTCAGTGGCGACGTGCGGTGGTCAGAGGCGACGTGCGGTGGTCAGAGGCGACGTGCGGTGGTCAGAGGCGACGTGCGGTGGTCAGAGGCAAGGTGCGGTGGTCAGATACGACGTGCGGTGGTCAGACGCGACCTGCGGTGGTTGCGTGCAATCTGGGGGGTTACATGTAATCTGGCATGATTACGGGCAACCTGGGGTGGTTATGCGCAACCTGCGGTGGTTACGGGCAACCTGGAGGGGTTACAGACAATCTAGAATTGTTACGGATAGACTGAAGTGCTTATAGGTAATCTGGGGTGGGTACATGTAATTTGGGGTGGTTACAGGCAATCTGGGGTGGTTACGGACAATCTGGAGGGGGTCACTGGCAACGTGCGGTGGTTACGGGCAGTGTGCGGTGGTTACGGGCAGTGTGCGGTGGTTACGGGCAGTGTGCGGTGGTTACGGGCAACGTGCGGTGGTTACGGTCAATGTGCGGTGGTTGCGGTCAACGTGCGGTGGTTGCGGTCAACGTCCGGTGGTTACGGGTAATCTGGGGGGTTACGTGCAATCTGACGTGATTACGGACAACCTGGGGTGGTTACGGGCTAGCTGCGGTAGTTACGGGTAATCTGGGAGTAAACTGCAATTATTACTATAATAGAAAGTGTGTGCTTTATTTTTTTGTATGTTTGTCACTTTTTGTACTTTTCACATTCTTTTTCACTGTATTACTATGATTACTGTGATATTTTCTATCACAGTAATCATAGTTTAGTGACAGAGACCAAATTGGTCTCTGTCACTTTAAATTTTCAGAGCTGGCTGGTTGTGGAGCGCATGCGCACTTCATAACCAGCCAGGACACCGAGGAGGAAGGAGCTCCAGGATCAGGTGAGTATATGGGGTAGGGGAGGGTGACTCGGGGACGGGGGTGACTGGGGGGGTGGGGGGACATCACTTTTTATCCCCTGTCACCAATCATTCATGGTGACAGGGGATAAAATGTTCCGGCGGCACATGGCACAAGCGATCAGCGGTATATAGTATATACCGCTGATCGCTTGTACCGGGACCCCACAGGGGGGGTCCCCGATGACTGCCCCATGCTCTCCGCTACCTCCGGTGGCGGAGAGCATGGGGTTTTCATTCATTTTTACTAAGAGATCACTGTGAACAGACATTAGTCTGTTCACAGTGATCGCGGTGGCCATCTTGGATCTGATGGCCGCCGCGGGGAGGGGGGGTTAGATACCGGGGCACTAGGGGGGCTGGTCTGGCGTCTGATTTTAACTATTTCATCTCCCCCCACCGTGGATTCACGGTGGGGGGAGATGAAATATAGCGGCGGCACCGGCCCATTAGTGACCACCGTTTCGGCGGTCACTAAGGGGTTAATGGGGGTCAGCTGCGGGATCGCAGCTGATTTTCATTATCTCCGGTGCCTCACTCAGATGAGAGCGGGGGACAGGGACAGCGATCCCGTTCTCATCACAAACCCCCGTCAAAGCAGGAACGTATATGTACATTCCTACTGCACGGGGCATGTGCAATAGGAACGTATATATACAGATGGCTGACGTGAAGGGGTTAAAGACAAACCCAAAGGCCAATCAGTCCACCTAAACTAGAATAATGTACCAACAGCCATAATTTTACTGACAGGTGCTGAAACATGTTAAACCACAGACATAATTCCATACTTAAAACAACAGCCGTTGTTTTGAGTATCAAACAGCGGCCAGAAAAACATGTCATGTGAGCCTAACAATGTATCCTCGATTCCAAATACTTTTCCATAAATCAGTAGTACAATTAAAATAAAATAAAAATTTGTGATATATTGAATTAAAGAATACCTGCTTTCCATTTACCAGGCTCCTTTCCATACCTGCCCTACATCCTTAAAGTGGTACTCCGGAGGAATAAAACATTTTTCACAACAACTAGTGTCAGAATATTATACAAATTTGTAAATTACTTTTATTTACAAATTTTGAGTCCAGTACTTATTAGCTGCTGAATGTCCTGTAGGAAGTGGTGTATTCTTTCTAGACTTTTATGGCCAGTAACCTGATATATGTTTGTAAGTGACATAGGAGAAGCTTTTGTAGGTAAGGTTTGTTTGCAAGTGTGCAATGGCGTTGATATTCCTGGAGGTGTCAGTAATATGGAAAATGATTTAGCTTTGCTAGATAAGTGGTCCAAACAATGGAAAATGTAAATGTAAAATAATGCACTTAGGGAGTAGGAATCCTCTATCTTAGTACCATATAGGCAGTTCTGTGTTGGCAAAGACTGCAGAGGAGAAGGATTTAGGGGTAATGATTTTTGACAGTGTTAAAATAAGTCACCAGTGCAATCAGGTTGTAGGGAAAGCTAATCGAATGCTGGGCTGTATACACTACCATTCAAAAGTTTGGGGTCACATTGAAATGTCCTTATTTTTGAAGGAAAAGCACTGTACTTTTCAATGAAGATAACTTTAAACTAGTCCTAACTTTAAACAAATACACTCTATACATTGCTAATGTGGTAAATGACTATTCTAGCTGCAAATGTCTGTTTTTTTGGTGCAATATCTACATAGGTGTATAGAGGCCCATTTCCAGCAACTATCACTCCAGTGTTCTAATGGTACAATGTGTTTGCTCATTGGCTCAGAAGGCTAATTGATGATTAGAAAACCCTTGTGCAATCATGTTCACACATCTGAAAACAGTCTAGCTCGTTACAGAAGCTACAAAACTGACCTTCCTTTGAGCAGATTGTGTTTCTGGAGCATCACATTTGTGGGGTCAATTAAACGCTCAAAATGGCCAGAAAAAGAGAACTTTCATCTGAAACTCGACAGTCTATTCTTGTTCTTAGAAATGAAGGTTATTCCATGCGAGAAATTGCTAAGAAATTGAAGATTTCCTACAACGGTGTGTACTACTCCCTTCAGAGGACAAAACAAACAGGCTCTAACCAGAGTCGAAAAAGAAGTGGGAGGTCGCGTTGCACAACTAAGCAAGAAGATAAGCACATTGGAGTCTCTAGTTTGAGAAACAGACGCCTCATAGGTCCCCAACTGGCATCTTCATTAAAAAGTACCCGCAAAACACCAGTGTCAACATCTACAGTGAAGAGGCGGCTGCGGGATTTTGGCCTTCAGGGCAGAGTGGCAAAGAAAAAGCCATATCTGAGACTGGCCAATAAAAGAAAAAGATTAAGATGGGCAAAAGAACACAGACATTGGAGAGAGGAAAACTGGAAAATAGTGTTGTGGACGGATGAATCCAAGTTTGAGGTGTTTGGATCAAAAGGAAGAAAGTTTGTGAGATGTAGAACAAATTAAAAGATGCTGGAAGAATGCCAGACGCCATCTGTTAAGCATGGTGGAGGTAATGGCTGGGGTTGCTTTGGTGCTGGTAAGGTAGGAGATTTGTACAGGGTAAAAGGGATTCTGAATAAGGAAATTTTGCAACGCCATGCCATACCCAGTGGACAGCGCTTGATTGGAGCCAATTTCATCCTACAATAGGACAATGACCCTAAAAACACCTCCAAATTGTGCAAGAACTATATACAGCAGAAGCAGGCAGCTGGTATTCTATCATAGGTAATGGAGTGGCCAGCGCAGTCACTAGATCTGAACCCCATTGAGCTGTTGTGGGAGCAGCTTGACCGTATGGTACGCCAGAAGTGCCCATCCATCCAACCAATCCAACTTGGGGAAGCTGCTTCTAGAAACGTGGGGTGCAATTTCTCCAGCTTACCTTAACAGATTAATAGCTAGAATGCCAAAGGTGTGCAATACTGTAATTGCTGCAAAAGGAGGATTCTTTGATGAAAGCAAAGTTTAATGTAAAAACAATGTTATTTCAAATACAAATCATTATTTCTAACCTTGTCAATGTCTTGACTCTATTTTCTATTCATTTCACTGAGCAGCTGATCAGCCACGTCATCAGCCGCTCAGCCGCGATTGGCTGAGCATAACTGTGCTCAGCCAATCACGGCTGAGCACAGTTGTGATGCGGCGGACGGGGGGGGGGCGGCGTCAGGGGTTCGGCCGTGCGTCCGAAGATGACGTTTGGCACAAAATGGCGGACGGCCCTCGACACGGATCAGGAAATGTATAATGCACATCACACTTCCGGGTACACGGGCGGGGACACGGGAAGAGGGCGATTCACAGACATAACATACATTACAAAGTTGTATAACTTTGTAATGTGTGTTATTCTGCGAATAATTTTTTAGAGCTGCACTACCCCTTTAAGGATTTTAATCTGTATCGTCTGGAGGAAAGAATGGAAAGGGGGAACATGACTTGAACCTTTAAAGGGGTACTCCAGCCCTGCAGTAAAATCTGTGTACGGCCGGGGAGGGAGTTGAAATAGAAGCCGACAGTGACTTACCTCCCCGGTTTCAGCGGCGGCTTCCAGATCGCGCCGCCCTGTACCCCCGACCCTGGTTAGAGCTGCGGCTTGAGACGTCACGTCTCATGCCTCAGCTCTAACCAGTAAGCGGCCGCAGGACGAGGGTACGGGGTGGCGTGATCCGGGAGCCGCCACTGAAACTAGGGAGGTAAGTCACCGCCGGCTTCTAGTTTAACCCCTTCCCCGGCCGTACACAGATTTTACTGCAGGGCCAGAGTTCCCCTTTAAGTATGTTAAAGGACTAAATAAGGTTCAAGAAGGAAGTGTTTTTAGTAAAAACTGAACTCAAGAACAAGAGGACACAGTAAGAGGTTAGTTGGGGGAAAGATCAGAAACAGATGAGAAAAAATATTACTTTACTTAAAACAGTAGTAGATGTTTGGTACAAACTTCCAGCAGATGTGGATGGTAAATCTACAATAACAGAATTTAAACATGCCTGGTATAAACATATATCAATCCTAAGATAATAAGAAGGAAAATACTAACAGGGCAGATTAGATGGACCAGGTGGTCTTTTTCTGCCAACAATCTTCTATGTTTCTATGTAAAAGGGGTATATAGGAGGGAGTATCTGCAGAGATAGGCAGTGAGACACAAAGTCACTGGTGGCTCTAGTATGTCTTTTAATTTCTCATCCGTGTTTGTTTTACAGTGACTATACTTACTAGTGTATAGTGTCCTCGACTGCTTTTGATTGTGTGAGAGAAATAGGAGTATAATGTCTTTTCTTCTATGTATGCTGTGTGTAGTAGATATTATAGCAGGTTGTCTCCTGCCTCTGCTTTTCCTCTTCTTCTGCTCTTTAGAGGCTTTTATGGGAAACTGGTACCTGATCTCTCAGTAAAGCTCAACACCCATGTCCTTACTGCTTTAGGGAATCTATTAGAGATTTGAAAGAAAGGCCAAGTGGAGGTGTACTGTTTAACCCCTGCAGGCTGCTGGTGTAAAATATAGAGCGACATTAAAGGAGAAGTCCGGCCAAAATTATTTTTTTTATATGTTATTACTTATGGAAAGTTATACAATTTTCTAATGTACATTAATTATGGGAAATGCTTATAAACTGCTATTTCCCTTAATTTAGTGTATCAGGAAGTGTTAGAATTCTCTCAGATCCAGTAACGTCACGACGAATGGTGTAATTCCTATGAAGTGTCCAGCAGGGGGAGCTCTTTATATAGAAGTCAATGAGCACCATTGACTTCTATATATAGTGTGCCCCTGCTGGACACTGTATAGGAATTACAGTGTATGTGAATGTAATGTTATGTACTGTACTTTCGTGACTTCATGAATACATTTATGGAATACTTTGGGGAGCAAGTGTCCTTGCTCCCCAAAGTATCCCATAAATGTATTCAATGAATACATTTGCAGGGCACCGAGCAGGGAGGGAGAAAAGTGCCATCTACCTCCCCACTCTCTCCCTGCTTGGTGCTGGGCACATATACAAAGTACTACTCCCCCATTATCTGCAGATAATGGGGGAGTAGTACCTGTGGTATCCCTATCACATCGCCGCCGCCACCGCTCACACAGGGGCTGCTTTTCATGCCCCCCGCCGCTCCCCCTCCTCCTCCTCCCGGCTTCAAACTAACAATTGCGCCGCTGACTCCCTGCCGCCCACGCCTCTCCCTACTATTTGGCCGGCCGCTGACTCCCTAGCACCGAGCAGGGAGGGAGGGGGGAGGTAGATGGCACTTCTCTCCCTCCCTGCTCGGTGCCCTGCAAATGTATTCATTGAATACATTTATGGGATACTTTGGGGAGCAAGGACACTTGCTCCCCAAAGTATTCCATAAATGTATTCATGAAGTCACAAAAGTACAGTACATAACATTACATTCACATACACTGTAATTCCTATGGAGTGTCCAGCAGGGGCGCACTATATATAGAAGTCAATGGTACTCATTGACTTCTATATAGAGAGCGCCCCCTGCTGGACACTCCATAGGAATTACACCATTCTTCGTGACGTCACTGGATCTGAAAGAATTCTAACACTTCCTGATACACTAAATTAAGAGAAATAGCAGTATATGAGCATTTCCCATAATTAATGTACATTAGAAAATTGTATAACTTTCCATAAGTAATATCATATAAAAAAATTATTTTGGCCGGACTTCTCCTTTAATTTATTACATGGCACCTATATAGAATAGTCCCTTTATATTTGCCTTTTATCATATGAAAATTACAGAAATAGCACAGAGTGCAACATCAGTGCCAGTGAAAGAGTGTTCTGTTGACCACTTTAAGTGTGCATTGGATGGTCTATACCAGAAGTTGACCAGTTTAAGTGCTGTCTAAGAGAAACAGACTCCTTTAGGTTAAAACGCACAACATTTGAATCACTGAGCAGTGGAATCACATTACTGGATCAGATTAATCTCGATGCACTATGCTCAAGAGAAGGCCAGCATACCGTGAAAGCATTAAAAGGGTTGTCCGCCATTACACAACTTTTAATTTATGGCTGCAGTCATAACAATAAAGAGCCTATATTTACCTGTCTAAGCTCCCTCAGTGTCCTGTTGCAGTGTCAGTGGAATTGATACCTGCTCAGCCAATCACTGACAGAGATGGAACAGTACCTCTGCCACTGATTTTCTGAGTGGGCTGTCACTACTGAGATGAGTCTGTCATGGAAGTCGTAGGGCTACAGTCAGTAAAGTACACTGGTACCACCACAACAGGACAGGTAAGAGTCAATGTACCCTTCCTGTTAGTTGACAACAGTCCAGTACAGCTCTAACCTACCGTTTTGTGGTCACTGTACATTCTACCGCTGAATGTTACTAGCTACACATCTGAAATAAAAGTCTATAGCTATAATGAAACATTGACCACTACTTTCTTTTGTCAAGTTGAGCACCAACAGGTCTCCTTGCTCATGAATTTGTAATACTTAAGCAGGTTATGCTGACTACTTAGGGAAGTTATTATTATGTGTAACTTAATTTATAGCAATTGTTCATCTGGAATGCTGTGGCTAAATTAAATGAATTTAGGATAGTAACTGAAATTTTATTATATTTGTACAATTTCATAGCATGCTTGCCATAGCTTTTAAGTACTATGTCTATCAAAAGAATTATTATAGTCAACTTAAAGCGGTAAACTTCCTTGGTCAAGAGATTGTCAAATATCTTTGTATGTCCTTGAATTTCAATCCCTTTACCGTAACTAATTCTTAAACTGCAATTTCTGGTAATCAGACAGAGTGGAATTTTCCCTATGCGTATCAGGATGAGCCGCAGTATAAAATTCTAATCCTAGATACCAATGTAAAAATAACCTGTTTTATGCGCATTTAGAGCTCATCTTTTTAAGAGGCAGGTGAATTACTTTATTACAAATAAGAGCAACTGAGTCAAATGAAAAAGGCAGGTTGAGGACAACAAGGTTATAAATGCCATTATAGTTCTCTTAAGTTTTCTATAAAACATAAAAAAAGTTACATAAATAAAGTATTGTTTTTACACCATCAAAACTAAAAGACAACAAAATTACCATCTAGCTCCCCCTGAAAATAAGTGCCCCCTGAAAGTAAGGCCGCCCGATGCCACCCGGGACTCACCTAATCCCCTCGTAGAGCTTCACAGCCGGCGCTGCAGGCAGCCTGGTCTATGGGCCCCCACATCCTCCAAACATCCTGCCACATGCCGCCACACATGCCGCCGCATGCCACCACACATCCCACTGCATGCCACCGGCCATACTGCCGTGCAATGCCGCACACTATTGCTGATGCCCTCTTGTAAGTATAACAGGGAGGTCCGGGGGGGGGGGGAGTGTCTTATTTCTAAGACATCTAATAAATAAGACATACCCCGAAAATAAGAGATAGGGGGAGATTTTTAAAACATGGTGTAAAGTGAAACTGGCTCAGTTGCCCCTAGCAACCAATTAGATTCCACCTTTCATTTTCCATAAAGTCTGTGAGGGACGAAAAGTGGAATCTGGTTGCTAGGGGCAACTGAGACAGTTTTACTTTATACCATGTTTGATAAATCTCCACAATAGTGCCTGTTTGTGAGCAAAAATTAATATAAGGCACTGTTGTGGTGTTACTATTGTTAAAAGTCGCAAAAGTCTGTACTGTTTGTGGTCTTATTGCCGTCAAAGTAGCATTAAAGGGGTAGTGTGGCGGTAAAAAATTATTCACAGAATAACACACATTACAAAGTTATACAACTTTGTAATGTATGTTATGTCTGTGAATGGCCCCCTTCCTCGTGTCCCACCACCCCCACCCGTGTACCCGGAAGTGTAGTGCATTATACATACCTGATCCATGCCGACACGCGTCCGCCATCTTGTGCCAAACGTCATCTTCGGCCGGCCGGCCCCAACACCTTCGATCTTCCCGAGTGTCGGCCGCGTCATCAGCTGCTCAGCCGCGATTGGCTGAGCATAACTGTGCTCGGCCAATCGCGGCTCAGCCGGCCGAAGATGACGTTTGGCACAAGATGGCGGACGCGTGTCGGCACGGATCAGGTATGTATAAAGCACTACTCTTCCGGGTACACGGGTGGGGGTGGTGGGACACGGGGAAGGGGGCCATTCACAGACATAACATACATTACAAAGTTGTATAACTTTGTAATGTGTGTTATTCTGTGAATAATTTTTTACCGCCGCACTACCCCTTTAAGAGATGACCACTAGATGTCGCTATATTGTGTATTAAAGTGTAGAAGCTGCACAGCTGAAGTGTCTCTAAGGGTTATAGTGTTTGTGTGTGCCAGAATCTGTGGACCAGTAGGAGCTTCACTATCTTCTGTCCTGTCACCTCTTCTCTCTGTTCTTCTGTTGCAACTTTTTTTCACCCAATCACAGCGCGCCTTACATGGTGGATTGGAAGTTAGTCCCTTGGGTAAAGGAGGAGTCTTAGTCAGGATTCTGTGAAGGAAGGGCGCAGACCAGATTGCTTTCCACAGTGGTCCTACCTGGGCTGTGGCCCTCTTCCCAGCCTCCCCGTAAAGAAGAGGAGTAGTCTTAGTCAGTGCCCCACATGGGTAGGACACAGGACAGTGCTCTGCTACAAACTTCTCTCTCAGTGCCTATACCCTATAGGATGCAGTGTTAAACCTCTCAGGAGAGGACTAGCCGACAGACAACCTCAACCCACGCCGTGGACTAGGAGGAACAACAGTGCAGGACAGTCTCCACTAAAGAGCCAAAGAGCTAGGAACTGATCCGGGTGGAGCAAAGTTACTGTAAAAGTCTATGAACTCCATCTCGCAGTGCGAGTTTCAGCCAAGGAACCCTAAGCACTCTTCTCATCCCTGGTAACAAGGTCTGGGCCCTGTGTCACCTATTAGTACAGTTCAGCCAACGCTAGAGGGCATAAGGTATTGTGAAGACTCTAGAAAGGTCAATACACAGGCACAGGTTTTCTCATTCTTTTTCTAAAAGTATTATATATACTCCAACATCCCGGCAGAGCACATTACTACTTGGGTTGAGACTCCTCTCTCTATCCCTCCTCTCTACTACGCTACATCAGTACAACTCTATCAACGCTTCTACATCCTACTCACCACTTATCACAATGATCTGGTGGTTCTATGTACAAGTATTTATTGGAACCTTATCAAGTGTATATCCGAGCTCATCTGTATTACCTGTTGCACATTTGCCAATAGCAATTCAAGTCAACGTTATCCACGGAGTCTGTGATTATTCACTACCACCTACACACATGTACACCCCAACCTTGGGACAATTCCCCTTTCTGTGGGTGCCGGGTCCTACTATTCAGGAGGGTCATTACACTGCTCTGGCCACCTGTAACTGTATCATCCGTGACCACACTATCTCAAGGAACCCGGTAGCAACCCAACAGGACAACGACCACAGGGGAAAAGGGTAAAACCGGCATTACACCTTAAAATCAGGCGTGCCATCACACCTGTGTGCCCACCTGGCACTGGCGTCACATGACAAGATCTTAAGGTCCGGCTGTATCTTGGCCATCCACCACAGGAGTGGCATCACACTTCCATCTAGCAAGTGACCGGCCTCCCCACCGCTATAACACCATCCCGGGGCTCACCACAATGTCTTATTTTCAAGGAAACACGGTAGTTGACAAGGCTTGACATCTGCAGGTAAAAAGTGTAAGGAGGCATTCATGCATTCATACAGACTATGGCAGTATTCGCATATGTTGGCGGGTATACAATGTAGTCATACTATGGGGTCTTGTAACTTGCAGTAACTTCTGCACAGGCATGTGTATTTAGATTGCTGAACTTGCATATTGTGTACTCTGCACTGGTGCCTACTTATACCAGCATTGGCACTATTATTTCTTGGCCTATCACATGACCAGTCATGAGTTTGTTGTATTCATGTCATACGCGCAGTCTTTGTTACCACCCATCGCTGCTTTGATTTATCAGATGACTAGTTACTATCAGTCATGTGATTGCTGTACTTAGGTCACACCCACTTCAATGCTGTGCGGGATGTGCGCATCCGCAGTCTTCACTTCCACCCGCCCCCTTTAGGGCGCTCTGTAATTCATGGTTGAGACAACATACAAACAGGTATCCCGATTTCTGGGGTCTTGTCCCACCTACTGGTTACCCATCCAATATCGGTTGGTCCCCAGAGTGTTTGCTGCTCTGCCTCCTCTCCTCCTCTTGCCCTCTCACCAGGACTAAAGTTTAGAGTGAGCCACGAGGCTCTCCCGCTGCGGTAATTAGGCTGCTTGGTGGTGTGGGGCTGCTCCAGATGGCTCTGTCTCCTCACGCTGGAGCTGTCATCCTGTTTGCACCCACACAGCAGCCACTGCACAGTCCACACCTCCAGGAATTACAGTGTCATAGGACGGGAGAGATAAAGCTGTAACTCACGAAGGTATGGGCTGTGTGGCGGTTGCTGTGTGTGTACAAACAAGATGAAAGCTCTGGCATAAGGAGATGGAGGGAGACAGAGCCGTCTGCAGCAACCCCACATCACCAAGCAGCCTCATTACTGCAGCAGGAGGGCGCCATTGCTCATTCTAGACTCCATTCCTGGTGAGCAGATGGGAGGAGGAGAGGAGAAAGAGCGGAAAACACTCTGGGGACTGACCAACATCGGAGAGGGATCCAGCTGATGGCACAGTGCAGGTGGGACAGGTCCCCAGAAATTAGGATGTTAGGCAGGCTGCTGTGAAAGCACACACCAGAGTAGTTGCAGCCGCACAGCCCAGCGCGAACCGCAGGGACTTATTGACATGGCCACGGCGGCGTCACGTGCTCCGGGCCGCCGTCGCGACCTCTCTCTGCCCCATGCAGCCGCCAAGGTCCTTGTGCAGGGACCCGGCGCTGCTACCTGTTCGGCCCCGGGGGGCGCCTTACCTCGCCCCACTCCTGTCTCCATCTGTGCCAGCCGGCGCGCGCGTCCCCGCCTACTAGGGCGCGCGCGCCGGCTGTCTCGGGTTTAAAGGGCCAGTCCGCCCCTAATTGGAAGTTGCACTAATCACTCCCTATAAATTCCAGCCCTGCCCCACTACAGGTGTTGGAGCCTCTGCATGCTTCCCATAGCGTTTGGCCCAGCTCCCTGTTGTTCCTGACCTTAGTCCTTGTTTCTTGTTCCTGTCCGCAGTCTTTGTCCCTAGTCCCTGCCCGCTGCCTTCCCATTGTTCCTGAGTCCTGTCCGCCACCTGCGATCACGCCTACAGACCTCTGCCTGCACATCTCCTGCCTACTGCTCCTGCCACACCTCGCTTGCCGTCACTAGCAACCAAGCCAGGGGTAGCGACCTGGGGGTCGCCTGCCGCAGCAAGTCTATCCCCTTAGACTCTGTCCAGGGGCAAGTCCACACCAGCGGCCCCTTAGACTCTGCTCCCTGGTGAGGTTAGTGCCATCGCTAGTGATGGTTCAGAGGATCCACTACTCCAGGCGCTACACTTATACAGTGTGTTGTGACAATACCAGTTTATCAAATAATTGAAGACTAAATGGAGGGAAAAAAGCACTATGGGGGAGATTTATCAAACATGGTGTAAAGTGAAACTGTCTCAGTTGCCCCTAGTAACCAATCAGATTCCACTTTTCATTCCTCTGAGACTCTTTGGAAAATGAAAGGTGGAATCTGATTGGTTGCTAGAGGTAACTGAGCCAGTTTTTACTTTAAATCATGTTTGATAAATCTCCCCCATATGTGTATTTCCTGTAATAAGTGTCTTTTATGTTACAATAACATACAGTACTTTAATTTAGCTTTGGGACGGACTTCTCCTTTAAATCTGACATTCACCCCATGTTGTGCCTATAGACACTGGGACCGACACATAGCTGATCATAATATGATTATGTATAATCTTTTTTACCATTCATGAAATATTGCTTATAAAGTCCATGACTTAATAAAAAACAGATTTTACTCCAATCCTTGATTATTGCTTTTCAGAATTATAAGCCACAACACCCCAGGCTAGGCTTTACAATAAACCATATAATTTCTGTGTGCCTTTAATATTAACTCAGCGTGTGGCTTTGTATAATTATAACACGAAGAACAAAACATAATTAGAAAGCGGCTGCAACAAATATGAAATACAAATAGCTGTTAAGAATCTTTTGTTTATAAAATGTAAACAGTACATGTTTCAAATTTATTGCCACATTGACATTTTTCTGGCATTTCTTAGGGCAAAAAAAGAGGGTGATGTCAGCACCTCTTGCTCACTCTCTATATAAGGCGGTTCATTTATGGAGGTGGCTAGTTGGGTGTGTGTAGAGGAGAGAGCATGATCACAGCAGGCAGTTACAGCAGAGCAAGGAGAGACTAACAGAGTGATATGGGGACAGAGAAGCGAGGAGAGGGTAGGAGTACTGATTGTGGGTGACTGTTTGTCGTAGCTGCCAACCAAGTGTCCAGTTTACCAAGTAACTGGGTGCCTATAGTAATTCACTTGTACCAGTGAAGACACAGTCTATATTATTTTTGCACTGGGCACTGTAAACTCCTACTTAGTTATACTAATTCATTGGGATAAGTGAATTGAGCATGTGCCTTACATAATACATAAAAATTGTTTTCAATACTGAACTGAGTGTGCCTTTTACTTAATCAGTGCTCGCACTTTACTCCTACTGTGTTAAACAAATTTGGTTTCATTACTGAACTGTGCACTTTACTTAATCAGTGCTCTCACTCCACTCCTCTTATACAAGTTTAGTTTCATTACTAAACTGAGTGTGCGCTTTACATAATTAGTGGTCGCAATCCTCTAATACTGTGTTAAACAAATTTGGTTTCATTACTGAACTGAGTGTGCGCTTGCATAATCAATGCTCGCACTACACTGGTACTGTGTTAACAAAGTTTAGTTTAATAAGTTATGTAAGTGTGCATCTTGCATAATCAGTGGTTGGACTCCACTCCTACTGTGCACTAAAAATTGATGTTACGCCTCTGTTCTATCGATGTCCACTGCTTTTCTGGGAGGAAATTCATGTTACACCTCTGTTCTATTGATGTCTACTGCTTTCCTGGGAGAAAATTTATATTATACCTCTGTTCCACTGATGTCCACTGCTGTCCATGGTGGAAATTGGATGACTGACTGGTTGATTGACTTTTTTTTTAATTGTGATTTTCCAAATTTTAACACTTTTACCAGAACATACATTAACAAATTGGCACTTCTAATAAAGTCCTAGTACTGTAGCTACTATAATTTTGCTGTTTTATTGAAATTCGGTAAGACTAAAAAAATATTTACAGTGTATATTTTTGGATATTTATTTTGACAAAAAAATAAAATAAAAAAAATTCTAAAACAAAGCACAGTGCAAATAATATTTTAGTTGTTATTTGTTTTGTTATAATCTCTATAGAAGAATATAGTCATGTCATTGATATATAAATTACAGAAGAAAGCAGCACTGTAAATTTTAAAAGAATCAGGGTGCTAGTGGAGATAAATCCTGATAATCGGATGCAAACCAAAGAAGAAAAAAGCTGGACACACCATGCAAGTGCACACCACAAGTATAAAGTATCAAAAAGTCTAAATTTGATTAAGCAAATTATGAAACACCAAACACATAATTAAAAACATCTAAAAAGTTCCCTTAAGGAACACAATAATAGTCAAGGTTGACCCACATACATAATAAAAAGTGGGTCTATACCCTACAGGAGGCTATATGCACATGATAATGCAACCATGACCGGAGCTACCAAACATCAAGGCGAACAACAGGAAACAAAGAACTTACAAATATATGAATTGTGAAATCAAGAAAAATCTCTATGGTATATTGTTACAATGGTTACTACAAATGATACCTAGAAGTATATGTTAAATGCAAAATAACTACTCATAACATAGGATAACTGTAAAGTAACAAATGGCAACAAAAACCCTGTTACCCACAAACAAACACGGGCCACAATAGCGCCTAAGGAAGCTCCAACGGTCATAGAATAATCACCCCTGGAAGAAAGGCTCCACGCGTATCGTCACCCTCCGGTGACTTCGTCAGGAGTGAAGATCTAGGTCCAGTGTTCCCATATATACCATCGCAAATCAGTACATAAATGAATAATTATAAATGGCTGTAGTCTAACGGCCCCATAGTTTACCTGGCGGTTTGAACATGGTGCAGCCCGTCATCAACATGGCCGCCGGTGGCGTGTGTAAATCTCCTCTGCGCATGACCCGTTGATGTCAGTGTCGTCACGCGAACATCTCAGTCACGTGTCCGACACATGATACTGGCGCATGCGCGAGAACTTAGAGTGGTAGAGCGAGGTTGACAAGTTTAAAAATTACTAATTTAAGATAGAGTGTATAGAGGAAACTCAGACTATAGGACAGACAAGGTATATATTCCAAAACATGTATTATATAGAAAGCAGAACTAAATGGAACTTTTACCGCGCATGACCCAAGGATATCAGTGTCGTAACGTGATCTGTCAGGTCACGTGTCTGACACGTCATAATACTGGCACATGTGCGAGAACTTTAAACCAAAAGAACAAAGTTGGCAAATTTAAATGATAATGGTTAGAGATAAGATAGAGAAAACCAAGCTATAAGACATGAACGTTTAAACTCCAGATCAAGAGAATGTATATATCTGTGTGTATTCGGTCATGTTGTATTGCTAATACAAAAGAACATAACCTGATATACGCAACACTGTTCAGATGGATACAAAGGATAATGATACCGTACTATAGTAAATTAGATGGATATAATATATAGTGCCATCACACTGGAATGAATTAGATAAAATAAATGACAATACCACACTAAAATAAATCAGTGATTAAATAAGGTAAATACCGATATCACATCAAATGAAATAATTATTGTTATTCACCATATTCATGCTACATGTCTCGGTGTGCTAGTTTAATTCAAAAGATTATTCTATCATGTTATGTTAGTGTTACTTAGTTATTTATATGCTATCCAGAACCATCCTGAATTCATATGGGATGAAGGAAAGGCGTGGAGAACTAAAAAACCAGTAAAAAAAAAAACCCTTCTTTACACTTTTACACACACATCAATATACACACAGCCTTGTTTGCTCACTTAGTGATAGACGTTATTTTTTTGGCTATGTTTTTGTTTGTAGTGCACACTAGTACATCCATACACTGTTTTCTCATCAGACACCAGATACAGACACAGTCTTTTCATCCACACACAATTTTCTCACTTGTTTTTTCCTTGTTCCTTCCCCTTATCTTTCCCTATCCTCTGACCTTATTAGCTCCTTTTTCAGTTCTCCACGCCTTTCCTTCATCCCATATGAATTCAGGATGGTTCTGGAGGGAAAATGAAAAACAGTGGAATCCTTGCTCGTCTGATCTACTCGTCTATTTTACCATAAGTTTACCAACTTGGATATGGGGCGGAATCTAAGAGGGGTGCCTATCACTTGTGGACAGGGGTTGTTATTCATAGGCAACCATATAGGACCGTATGGTCCAGGGTTGTTATTAACCCCTTCAAGACCAAGCCTATTTGCACCTATAAGACGAGGCTCATTTTTCAAAATCTGACCTGTCTCACTTTATGCGCTTATAGCTCAGTGATGCTTTAACGTATGCTAGCGATTCTGAGATTGTTTTTTCGTCACATATGGCACTTTATATTAGTGGCAAAATTTGGTCACTACTTTGTGTGTTTTTTGTGAAAAACATCAAAATATCATGAAAAATTGAAAAAATTAGCATTTTATGAACTTTGAAATTCTCTGCTTCTAAAAAAAGAAAGTTGTATTACATAAATTAGTTGCTAAGTCACATTACCAATATGTCCTCTTTATTCTGGCTTCATTTCATAAACATATTTTACTTTTTTAGGGTGTTACGGGGGTTAGAAATGTATCAGCAAATTACCACATTTTCGTGAAAGTTTCCAAAACTGATTTTTTTAGGGACCAGTTCTTATTTTAAGTTGATTTAGGAGGTTTGTATACTGGAAACCCCCATAAGTGACCCCATTTTGGAAACTAGACACCTTAAAGAATTAATGTAGGGGTATAATGAGCATTTTAACCCTACAGGGGCTGGAGGAAAGTATTCACCATTAGGCCGTAAAAAAATGAAAAATTAAAATTTTCCAATAATATATACATTTAGATTAAAGTTTCTCATTTTCAAAAGGAACATGAGAGAAAAAGCACCCCAAAATTTGTAACACATGTTCTCTTGAGTACTACGGTACCCCATATGTGGGTGTAAACCACTGCATGGGCACACAGCGGGGCTCAGAAGGGAAGGAGCGCCAATTAGCTTTTCTATTGCAGATTTTGCTGAAGAAGTTTCCGAGCGCCAGGTGCATTTGCAGTGCCCCTGTAGTGTCAGCAGAGAGAAAAAAAACCATAAGTCACCCCATTTTGGAAAGTACACAAGAATTCATCTTGGGGTAGGATGAGCAATTTGACCCCACAGGTGTTAGAGGAAAGTATTCAAAATTAGACAGTAAAAATGAAAAACTCAAATTTTTTCCAATAATATGTTCCTTTAGTTTGAAATTTTTCAATTTCACGAGGAACAAGAGAAAAAAATTACCCCAAAATTTGTAACGCAGGTTCTCATGAGTACAACGGTACCTCATATGTGAGCATAAACCACTGCATGGGCACACAGCGGGGCTCAGAAGGGAAGGAGCGCCAATTAGCTTTTTCAATGCAGATTTTGCTGAAGAAGTTTCTGAGCGCCAGGTGTGTTTGCAGAGCCCCTGTAGTGCCAGCGGAGTAAAATCTCGCCATAAGTCACCCCATTTTGGAAAGTGCACCCCTCAAAGAATTCATTTTGGGGTGTGTTGAGCATTTTCACCCCACAGGTATTAGAGGAAAGTATTCAAAAGTAGACAGTAAAAATGAAAAACTCGAATTTTTCCAATAATATGTTCGTTTAGTTTGAAATTTCTCAATTTCACGAGGAACAAGAGAAAAAAAGTACCCCAAAATTTGTAACACAGGTTCTCCTGAGTAAAAAGGTACCTCATATGTCGGTATAAACCACTGTATGGGCACACGTCAGGGCTCAGAAGGGAAGGAGCGACAATAAGCTTTTTCAATGCAGATTTTGCTGAAGAAGTTTCTGAGCGCCAGGTGGGTTTGCAGTGCCCCTGTAGTGCCAGCGGAGTAAAATCTCGCCATAAGTCACCCCATTTTGGAAAGTGCACCCCTCAAAGAATTCATTTTGGTGTGAGGTGAGCATTTTGATTCCACAGGTATTAGAGGAAAGTATTCAAAAGTAGACAGTAAGAATGAAAAACTCGAATTTTTCCAATAATATGTTCCTTTAGTCTGTTCACAGTGATCGCGGTGGCCATCTTAGATCCGATGGCCGCCGCGGGAGGGGGGGGTTAGTGACTGGGGCACTAGGGGCTGATCTGGGGTCTGATTTTTACTTATTTCATCTCCCCCTAACGTGGATTCACGGTGGGGGGAGATGAAATACAGCGGCGGCACCGGCCCATTAGTGACGGCCGTTTCGGCGGTCACTAAGGGGTTAATGGGGGTCAGCTGCGGAATCGCAGCTGATCCTCATTATCTCCGGTGCTGTACACAGATGAGAGCGGGATCGCTGTCCCTGCAGCGATCCCGTTCTCATCACAAAGCCCCCTCAAGTCAGGAACGTATATGTACATTCCTACTGCACGGGGCATGTGCAATAGGAACGTATATATACAGATGGCTGACGTGAAGGGGTTAATGTACCAGAATTGGACTATCAACCATTTTTGTGAGTCGCACTTACTATTCTGGGGATGAGACAATATCACCTACCTTGAGTGCAATATACATCCCTTTACAGGTTATGTGTCAGGTTGACGTTAGAGACACTATATTGATGAATATAAGATATCCTGCTATGTATTGTTTTAAGTATTGTATATGTGGGGTCGCCATATCTTGGGCTCTCTGACGTGGCCATTTGGCCGCGTGGGGGACATCCCACGGATATATCCTATTGGATCTGATTATATTTTATTTGTTTGTGGTTGTGTTATTTATGAGTATTAGATATAAGGTTGACATTGTGTTGATATTTGGATTGCATTATATAGTAAAATCACTTCGTTATAATTTAAGACACTTCTAATTTCTAAATAACAAAAAACAATAACCAAAATACAAAACAAAAATCAAATAAAAAATAATAATAAAAAATAAAAAATAAAAAATAAATTATTAAAGATAAATTAATAAATAAATAAGAAATTAATTAATAATTATTTTTTTTAAAATAAATAGCATATAAATAACTAAGTAACACTAACATAACATGATAGAATAATCTTTTGAATTAAACTAGCACACCGAGACATGTAGCATGATTATGGTGAATAACAATAATTATTTCATTTGATGTGATATCGGTATTTACCTTATTTAATCACTGATTTATTTTAGTGTGGTATTGTCATTTATTTTATCTAATATTATATCCATCTAATTTACTATAGTATGGTATCATTATCCTTTGTATCCATCTGAACAGTGTTGCGTATATCAGGTTATGTTCTTTTGTATTAGCAATACAACATGACCGAATACACACAGATATATACATTCTCTTGATCTGGAGTTTAAACGTTCATGTCTTATAGCTTGGTTTTCTCTATCTTATCTCTAACCATTATCATTTAAATTTGCCAACCTTGTTCTTTTGGTTTAAAGTTCTCGCGCATGTGCCAGTATTATGACGTGTCAGACACGTGACCTGACAGATCACGTGACGACACTGATATCCTTGGGTCATGCGCGGTAAAAGTTCCATTTAGTTCTGCTTTCTATATAATACATGTTTTGGAATATATACCTTGTCTGTCCTATAGTCTGAGTTTCCTCTATACACTCTATCTTGAATTAGTAATTTTTAAACTTGTCAACCTCGCTCTACCACTCTAAGTTCTCGCGCATGCGCCAGTATCATGACGTGTCGGACACGTGACTGAGATGTTCGCGTGACGACACTGACATCAACGGGTCATGCGCAGAGGAGATTTACACACGCCACCGGCGGCCATGTTGATGACGGGCTGCACCATGTTCAAACCGCCAGGTAAACTATGGGGCCGTTAGACTACAGCCATTTATAATTATTCATTTATGTACTGATTTGCAATGGTATATATGGGAACACTGGACCTAGATCTTCACTCCTGACGAAGTCACCGGAGGGTGACGATACGCGTGGAGCCTTTCTTCCAGTGGTGATTATTCCATGACCTTTGGAGCTTCCTTAGGCGCTATTGTGGCCCGTGTTTGTTTGTGGGTAACAGGGTTTTTGTTGCCATTTGTTACTTTACAGGTATCCTATGTTATGAGTAGTTATTTTGCATTTAACATATACTTCTAGGTATCATTTGTAGTAACCATTGTAACATTATACCATAGAGATTTTTCTTGATTTCACAATTCATATATTTGTAAGTTCTTTGTTTCCAGTTGTTCGCCTTGATGTTTGGTAGCTCCGGTCATGGTTGCATTATCATGTGCATATAGCCTCCTGTAGGGTATAGACCCACTTTTTATTATGTATGTGGGTCAACCTTGACTATTATTGTGTTCCTTAAGGGAACTTTTTAGATGTTTTTAATTATGTGTTTGGTGTTTCATAATTTGCTTAATAAAATTTAGACTTTTTGATACTTTATACTTGTGGTGTGCACTTGCATGGTGTGTCCAGCTTTTTTCTTCTTTAGTTTGCATCTGATTCATTTTGGACATAAAGTGGCACCCCTATAACTGATATTTTGGTAGAGCCTCCAAATTTGTTCTGTTCGTTAAATCCTGATAATCATCTCTCCATAAAAAGTCAAGTAACTTCTAAGCTCCCATATAGCAGAAATAGAAGTAATATTATTCATCCTAGTAACAATGTTATAGCCCATAGGGTCCGCATGGATGCGCCCGCATCTGAATTCAGCGTCAGCAAAGATCATCCGGCCGGTACTGCACTATTAGCCGGGATGATCATTTCTGACACAGGCTGGTCCGTGACATGGCTGAGTCACGGTACGGCCGGTGTCTTACAGAGTGGGAACATGGCCTAATTAAGTATTGTGAACATAACCTAATGATATACAACTAACTTCCACTCTGTTTATGACCTGGATTGGCACTCTGGTTGGTGACAAGCAGTATACAGTACATGGTTATCCAGAGTTGGCTTCCTATGTCTGCCTGTTAATAGACATAAGTTAGAAATGCACAAGGAAGGCAGCATCTTAAATGAAGGTTGCACTATTTGAATACATTTCTCTGGTATGCCAAAGGTACAGAAAAACACAAAAAATGCATAAGCCCTCATGCCCGGGATGGACCCTGCACTGCACTGTGCCTCTACTTGGCTAAAAATAAGCTTATATTCTAGGCATGCAAGATCCAACTAATACTGGCAAAAATAACCTCCAGGGTTGGATGGGTGGCGTCCACAACTAAGTAGAGGCAGCCACTTCCCCCATCTGGAACAAAGAAAAATTTAGTCTTAGTTTCGAGGTACCCAACATTGTTTTCAGCTCTTATTGTAGGGTTGAAGGAGGTTATAGACTCGCTTTCCAGGTTATTTTCATCTTTAATGAATTATCTCAAGAAAGTCAACAATGATGCCTATTGTTCTGCAAAGGGCTGTAACCTTTCTAATTTTAGTGATGAGATATGCAAAATAGTTCTCACACCTCTTGAGCAAACTGATGTCCCGTCAAGTCTCTCGCAATCTAGGAGTTTTAGAACATTGACTGAGGATTTTATGCCAAGCCAAGCAATCTCTCCAAAAGGAAAGATTTCTTATCTGCAGACAGCAGACTCTTCTGTGCAGAGCAGGGAGTTGGCTTTATGAAAAACTCTCCTTAATGAGAGTTAGTACCCCTTTGACCCACGTCGATAGACCTGTCACTAGCCAGCCAACTTCCTGCTCTGCACTGAATGGGGGCAACAACCTCGAAACAGCTGTCTGCAGATGGGAAATCTGTCCTTTTGAGGAGATTGTTTGGCTTGACATAAAATCCCCAGTCAATGTTTTTACAATCAAAGATTGAGTTAGACTTATTTTGAAGGGACATCTCTTTGCTTTCACAAAAGGTGTGAGAGCTATTTTGCATATCCTTTCGTTCTAGAATTCTCAATGGAGCAGCAATGGTCTGTAGGTCTCCATACGTCTTTATGACAAACTCTCCTTAATGAGAGTTAGTACCCCTGTCATGTCTAAAATTCTCTATATCCAGATTAGCAGTTGTATATTAAAATGATTTCAAATAAATAAAGCAGCAAACATTAAACAAATCCTAAAAATGTTGACTGAAAATAGTTTTGACACGCATATTCATGTAAAGCTAATGCAAGGCAACATCTATGAGCATCTGTAATTCTGCATTGAAGTAAAAGTGTCATCAGCTCATCTCTTGCTTGTACTTCCTTCACAATAGTGTGACTTGTACTCCTCAGCCGTCTGACTCTACATGTCACAGTGTGCCGAGGGAAGAACATTGTAGAATAAAATGTTCTCCTCAGGTAAGCAATGTTCCAGGGGCCCTTTAGAGCACAAGATACAATATAGTAAATAATAGAAAATAGTGCTAGAGGGCCTGGTGACAAATCTACTTTTAGTCATTTATCTGTATCTTTCCTTAGGAAATCTGTATTCATCTGTTATCAAGGGAAAAGATTTTCTTTGCTGATGAATAAATGCTGTTTTTTTGCCACATGCATAAGGACTTGATGTTCTTTGATTAGTCTTTGTATTTTGAATGCCAAGAGTGCTCTTGTTTTGCTCATTTTTTAGGTTCTGCAATTGTACCGTGACATCCAGATCATAATGGCTACCAATTACTTGCAGATTATTCAATGCTCATTGATTATTTAAATGCTATATTCTGAAAAATGACTTGGAGGTTTGAAAGCATGTTCAATGACATTTTAAAATAAAATGACATTTTAAAGTTGTATATCAAACCCATACAATGAAATAAAGTGGCTTTGGAAAGAATAGTGGTTTACTGATCATGAATATTTTAAATATAGCTGAGAGATATTTTGTAATGAGCATGTGAGCTAGTAAAAGGGGGAGATGTCTAACACATTTTCTGCTACAGACGCCAGAACTGGGCACAGCGGTTGTTAGATCCTATTATCTTTTATCCTATTTGTTTGCAAAAGTTTTAAAATGAAAAGGCCCCAGGCAAGGTGACTACGCATGTCAACTATAAAAGATATTTTCTAAGTGTTACAATGAGTGTTGAGGTTTATTTAATTACTTGCTTGAACCATTTACAAGTAATTGAATGGTGGAAATAAGATGAAGGGTAACCATTAACTAGTGAATAAAGGGATGCATGTTATGAGAATATGTTGTATCACTATGCAGAAAAAGTATAGGTTATTTGTTTTGGAGGTTTAGAATAATGAACAATAATCAATTTTTCAAAATAAATATCTAAATATGTAATTGTTTTTTGGAATCTTTGCTGTCAGTGACTATGTAGACAAAGTTGTTTCCATTTAGTGACTGAAATTTAGTACAGACTTCTAAAACAAAACATGTCCCTAATGGTTGCCCTGTTTTGAGTACTAATCCAGCACTAATAGCTATCTAGGAGGCCCAATTGCACCTCTGGATGCCTCTGATGTCATTCATATGTATAGGGGTGTTTGCTCTATTGCCATGTTCATGTCATGTATAACTGCTATGCCATTATGTAAGCACCGTACACAACACACGTCTACAACATACTATTTCTTGGACAACTTCTAGGCCTAAATCTCTCCTCTGTCGTGGTAGTTCTCTACAATGTGTAAGTGTTAATAAATGTATATGTAGCTCAAAGAGAAATTGAAATGTACAATTGTAATAAATTGAACTGAGCAGCCTCTGAATTCCAGGAATTTACATATTTACAAACAGCATTTTCCCCCAGCTATCCATTTACATCCTTTCCATTACTGAGCTTGTAAGGATGCTAAAACTTCTACTGTTTAAAAGCCTCCATTTTGATCCCCACCATGCTCCTTAAAACAGTTGGACACGTTATAGTAAATTTATTCAGTGCACAGTATTAAAGGGCAGTTCACACTGAGCAAGATCGTTGGAATTCCGCATCTGAGATTTCCGCCACGGAATCCCGCTGTGCTCTGTGTGCGGCTGTAAGTGAATGGAGAGGGCATGCGCTCATCTGCTCCCTCTCCTCTCCGCTCAAAGAAGTAAAATGTTAGTTATTTGAGCGGAGAGCGGCAGCAGCGGACGAGCACGCGCCCTCTCCATTCACTTACAGCAGCACACTGAGCATGGCAGGATTCCGCGGCGGAAATCTCCGCTGTGGAATTCCGACAGTCTTGCTCAGTGTGAACTGGCCCTTAGTGAGTGCACTGACAATAGCTCCCTGTGTACCCCTTAGAGCTAATATCAGGCCCCCCTCTTCCTGGCTGTGACATCCTGCGACATATTCCGGTGGTGTGG
This sequence comes from Dendropsophus ebraccatus, assembly GCF_027789765.1. NCBI lineage: Eukaryota > Metazoa > Chordata > Amphibia > Anura > Hylidae > Dendropsophus > Dendropsophus ebraccatus. The sequence continues at coordinate 160,641,412 of NC_091454.1, forward strand.
TCCCTTTTTTAACAGCGGCCCAGTTCCTGTGCATGGTGCCCATTTATTCCTGAGCACCAGCCCGGCCCAAAGCTATCTCTTCCACCTCTATAAGCATGCATTTGTTTTTTTACAAAAGTTAACGCTCCATGCTGTAGATTTTCCTGAGGCACAACACTTCAAAATATATGAATGGGATGGTGAACGTCAGCCAGAAGAAAAAACAGCTGTTCCTGTGTCTCCCACGTCCAGGGATGAGTATTAATCAACAAACCTCCAAACCAAGTCAAGGTATTCACTGAGCAGGTCTCATGAATCATACAGAGAGGATACTATGGAAAAATGTACTCTACATTTATTACAAATACAAAACAAGACTGGTCTCTTCATCAGGTGCTACCAGGTGAATCATCAGGTAGCACCTGATGGAGAGGCTGGTCTGGCCTTGAAAGGTGTAGTGTTTTTTTTTTTTTTTTAAGTAAACATACAGTGAATTTTTGCATATACTCCTTTCCATATAATTCTTATGACCTGCTCTGTGATAACCTGTTTGAATAGGTGTGGAGGCTTGTTGATTTAAAGCAATACTGTCACCCTCCATACTCTGGCTTCATTTAATCGAATAATAGTGTCAACTAGGTGGGGTTTCAAGGCAGTTGGGCCCCATCTCCTGGCTGGGGAGAGGGTCCAACTTCCATGAAGCCCCACCTAGGTGACACTGTCCACCAATGAAATACAGAGATTTTAGAGCAGAAAGATACAGACAAGTTTTATACAGGTTTTTATTAAATGTGTAGTATTTAAGCTTGTGGATGGTACGGTGAACCACACATAGAGTAAAGGGGTAGAAATTGCTCCATTGCTAAATGTTTTATCTAAAAAAATAAGACATACTGTATAGAATTGTGAGGGGATGTAAACAGGGGAATTAAATTAAAAAACATGAACTTTTCTACCTAATCCATGTGATTTTCTATGAATATGCAAAGCTGTGTGTATAACTAAAAGTTATTGGAGCCTCTTAATAGCATTTATTTGCTTGCATTTACCTTACATTTGAATGCATAGTGTAAATGTTAGAAGACCAACTCTGTAAGTTTCACTGCAATCTGTAAATATACTGTAGCTTGTTTACTAAGATTTTATTCACCAAATAGCAGTGATGATTGAGTTTCTTATTATTCTTTACTCGAGATGAGCGAGTGGTGAAATATTCGACTTTTGAGAATTCGAATCAAATAGGCACCGAGATTCGACTATTCGAATGAATATTCAATCCCATTATAGTCTATGGGAAAAAAATTCTCGCCACTTGGAAATCCAAATTCGACCACTTGGAGGTCACCAAGTCCCCCAAGAAACCTCCCTAAACGATGCCAACACCTCTGGAATGACACTGTGACATCAGGGGGAGCATGCCTGGGTGCATCCAACAGCCCAGAATCGCAGTATAATGGCACTCTCCGCAGTTGCGAATGAAAAATATTTGAGAACACTTTACGAATGTTTACGGCAATGTTCACACATTTCATTCGTATTTCTTGAGCAGCGTTACATACATGATTCCAATGTGCGTCCGTATAGCACCATGTTATTCGCTCATATCACGCATCATGCTGTACGAACGTTACTGGAACAGTATGTATGACATACCTTTTACTAGGCTAATGGAACAGTAGCTACACGTGCCTTTTACTAGGCTACTGGAACAATAGCTACACGTGCCTTTTACTGGGATACTAGAACAATAGGTATCACATGCCTTTTACTGGGCAACTGGCACAATAGGTATCACTTGCCTTTTACTGGGCAACTGGCACAATAGGTATCATGTGCCTTTTACTGGGCAACTGGCACAATAGGTATCATGTGCCTTTAACTGGGCAACTGGCACAATAGGTATAACGTGTTCGTACCCTTAGTGGGCTAAACCAGGGACACTATAAGTCACTTGTACACACAGGGTACTGGAATGAATACAGCTGCTGATGCTGTTGTTGCTGCTGTTATATCATCTATGTCTTAGCACTGAGAAGTGCTTTGGATTCAGAGATGACTTTTTCGCTGGATATTAGCCCTGAAAAGGACTTATGGGTTCTGTAGTAAGCCTGCCTAACCAAAACACTACTAAAACCTATCTCTCCCTGCTCCAAGATCTTTCCCTGGCTAGGTTAAAAGCGCATCTGCGGTCGAGAGGCGGAAGTCAATTATTAAATATTCGAGGTCATGGGGTTCAGCCAACCAATGAGGGTAGACACCGTTTTCACGCTGCGTGCGTACTCCCAGGGTCCCTCACGGCCTCCCTGCATGGTGATTGAATAAAAAAAAGCGCCAACTGCGATGAGACGGCTTTCGAAAGTTTCCTGTGTATTTATCACACTTCTCGATTGAATTCAAATCTTTCGAATACCACAATATTCGATCGAATACTATCTCGATTGAATCGTATTCGTTCATCTCTATTCTTTACTTTCATGGCATCTAACTTATGGCAGTAATCCACAAGATGTAAATCTAAACAAAGGAAGGGCTTTTAACTTTTTTAATCAGTCTAAAATGCTTTTTTATTGTTACTGTTTTTATTGTTATTGTTACTATCCAACCATGGATAGCCACAGCTTCATTTTGGGAGGTCGGGTTAAAACCAGTGAGTTTTAAGCATGGATCTTATTTTGTTATGGGTCTATTATGGAAGTTGCCTCCCCAATAACCCATTGTGGAGTTGTATTCCTTTTGCTTCTGATAAAGACATTGGATAGTAAAGTAATCTTGTAGAGACACCTTAATTTTCTTAGCAAGGGTAAAATATTTTTCATAGCATTGATCATGAGTTTACCAAAACAGATTTGTATGCATATAATAATATTTATGCTATTTTTTCTTTAGTTTAAGCCTTCTGCCCTATTTCCTATTTAGAACAGGTGTAACATATATTACTGTATTCTTTAATATGCAAAATCCTACAGTGCTGCATAATTCAGAATTACCCTGAAATCTGATTTGTCTATTCCTTCATTGTTTTAGGATTTACTATCATCATTTCTTACTGGAAGGCATTCCAGATTGCCTTCTAAATTGGCTACAGATGTTTGTAACTGCAGTAACACGAGCCATTACTAGGATTTGATGTATGGATCATGTTTTCCTTTTTAACATGAACTCTTTGCATTAACTGCCTGTCAAACACTCTATTGATTTTACATCATTTTGCTTGTGCATATACATTTTATCCCCATCTTTCCATGATGCCCATTCATTGATTCATGCATTGATTATGTTCATTTAAATTCATTTAATGGATACCCATTCTCTAATAAATATTATTAATAAATATATGGATGATTAAATTTCTGTTTTAATGGCCATGGCTGTTATAGTCAAATGATTTGTTAGCGCTACTGATATGGTATTAATATTATGTCAACTTAGAAGCGAAAGATGGACGCTACATATATCATTTAAAAATTGACTCTTTATTGGCTATAAACATAATTATGTTATTCTCATTGAAAACGTAAGCTAATGTTTTTTCTCATTAGTTAGGAGATTGCATCCTACTATCTGTATACTCATCAAATGGGCAAATTACCATAGGAAATGGCCAAGGTTATATAGAAGATAAATAATATATGTCATAGTTAAAGCTCTGCTATCATTCACTGTAGACATGTAGCAAGCGGTCAATTGAGCTCAAATGTGAAAGTTAATTTTCAGGATATATTGATTTGTATTGCTCCAGATGGTTCACTGCTCTGCTATCAAAATATAGGATGTTCTTCTGTAAATCCTTCATACTATGAGATGAAGTTCTTACCCTCCATGACAACAACCAGATCATAAGCAGTGAAAGAGCATGGATGGAAACCATATATTTTCATGTTCTGATTAAATAATATGCATTTTTTTTCAATGTAGACTTATTTTTGCAAAACTTTGGTTTTCAAAAGTGAAAATGTTATATATGTATGATATATATATATATATATATATATATATATATATATATATATAAAATGGAAAATATGTTCTTAGAACAATATCTTCAAATCATCTTTGTTCAATGTGTTAGGTGAGATGGGAGCAATTGTCCCCTAATACATTGTGTATAGGGGCCATGGACCCGTTACTAGTCACTATAGCCAAGAAACACTTGATTTGGGTTAGTAAAATGTATTTGAGTAGCAATTACTACTTGTGTTATGTTTTCTCATTTTAGATCCCCAAGTACTCCATTACACTTTGTAGTCCACATCTGGTAATAAACCCGGTATAATTTGTAACATTTTTAAATGAGGAACCAAAGATATATTCAATTGTATTAAACATAAATAACTTTTAAGTACAAATAACAAAGACGTAGTTTTTCAGTCTTGAATAACACTTAGGCTATGTTCACACTACGTATATGTCCGGCCGTAGTTTGTATGCGGCCGGACATGTGCGGCTGAAACTACGGCCGTGTGAAAAATAGACATGCGGGCTAATTGCGAACATACGGGCGAACCGCGAACATACGCCCGTAGTATAGTTATGCTTCCTAGCTTGTTTCGATGCGGTCTGAAGCAGGTCATTTACTTGGAAATCTTCGCCCAGCCCAGTAAACCACACAGAACCTTTTAATATAAAAATCAAGTTCGATTTGGCTGAAAAAGGTATTCCGTACGGGGCCTCATTGAAATCCAAGGCCGTGAGATGGGACAGTTCCGGCCGCAAACAATGGTCTTGTTCATTTTTCACTGCGCTGTATACGATCCGGCCGTAGGCTCATACGTAGTGTGCATTGTGCGGCCATATATTGTATACTTTCAAGCGTACGCATCAACCTCAGAACTACGGGCGTATATTCGCGGTTCGCACTACGGCCGGACATATACGTAGTCGGAACATAGCCTCATACTGTATACAGGCTAATCTCATATGCAAAAGATATAAGATATAGTAGGCTATAAAGGCACTGTACTGTATGTCAGTAAGACATTGTATGGTAAGCTCTATGTTATTTATTGCTTTTATGGTCTCTGTGTCTTTTTTTATTGATATTGTATGGTCTTGAATCTACGGCGGGGGGAGATGAAATAAGTGTGCCCCAGACCTCAGATCAGCCTTCCCTAGTAGGGCGATCACTAACCCCCCTCCCCCGGCGGCCATCAGATCCAAGATGGCCGCCGCCATCGCTGTGAACAGACTAATATCTGTTCACAGCGATAGAAAAGTTAAAATGAATGAAAACCCCATGCTCTCCGCCACCGGAGGTAGTGGAGAGCATGGGGCAGTGATCGGGGACCCCCCTGTGGGGTCCCGGTACAAGCGATCAGCGGTATATACTATATACCGCTGATCGCTTGTGCCACGTGCATCCCGGCACTTTTTATCCCCTGTCACCATGAATCATTGGTGACAGGGGATAAAAAGTGATGTCCCCCCACCCCCCAAGTCGCACCCCACCCCCCTTGTCACCCCTGTCCCACAGTCACCCCCCCTACCCCTTATATGTTACCTGATCCTGGAGCTCCTTCCTCTTTGGCGTCCTGGCTGGTTGTGAAGTGCGCATGCGCTCCACAACCAGCTAACTCTGAAAATTTAAAGTGACAGAGACCAATTTGGTCTCTGTCACTGAACTATGATTACTGTGATAGAAAATATGCCCATATGGGTTTATGCCCACATATGAGGTACCGTTTTACTCAGAAGAACCTGCGTTACAGATTTTGGGGTACGGTTTCTCTCCTGTTACTCGTCAAATTGAGAAATTTCAAACTAAACCAACATATTATGGGAAAAATTTGAGTTTTTCATTTTTACTGGCCAATTTTGAATACTTTCCTCTAATACCTGTGGGGTAAAAATGGTCACCACACCCCAAGATGAATTCTTTGAGGGGTGTACTTTCCAAAATGGGGTGACTTATTGGGAGATTTTACTCTGCGGACACTACAGGGGCACTGCAAACGCACCTGGCGCTCAGAAACTTCTGCAGCAAAATCTGCATTGAAAATGCTAATTGGCGCTCCTTCTCTTCTGAGCCCGGCTGTGTGCCCATGCAGTGGTTTATGCCCACATATGGGGTACTGTTCTACTCAGGAGAACCTGTGTTACATATATTGGGGTGACATTTTTTCTCCTGTTCCTCGTGAAATTGAGAAATTTCAAACTAAAGGAACATATTATTGGAAAAATTTGAGTTTTTCATTTTTACTGTCTAATTTTGAATACTTTCCTCTAATACCTGTGGGGTCAAAATGGTTACCACACACCAAGATGAATTCTTTGAGGGGTGCACTTTCCAAAATGGGGTGACTTATGGCGAGATTTTACTCTAATGGCACTACAGGGGCACTGCAAACACACCTGGCGCTCGGAAAATTCTTCAGCAAAATCTGCATTGAAAAAGCTAATTGGCGCTTCTTCCCTTCTGAGCCCTCCTGTGTGTCCATACAGTGGTTTACGCCCACATATGGGGAACCATTGTACTCAGGAGAACCTGCGTTACAAATTTTGCGGTACTTTTTTCCTCTTGTTCCTCGTTAAATTGAGAAATTTCAAACTAAACGAACATATTATTGGAAGAATTCGAGTTTTTCATTTTTACTGTCTTCTTTTGAATACTTTCCTGTAATACCTGTGGGGTCAAAATGGTCACCACACACCAAGATGAATTCTTTGAGGGGTGCACTTTCCAAAATGGGGTGACTTATGGGGGGTTTCCTTTCTGCTGACACTACAGGGGCACTGCAAACGCACCTAGCGCTCAGAAACTTCTTCAGCAAAATCTGCATTGGAAAAGCGAATTGGCGCTCCCTTCCTTCTGAGCCCGGCTGTGTTCCCATATATGGGGTACCGTTGTACTCAAGAGAACCTGCGTTACAAATTTTGGGGTGCATTTTCTCTCATGTTCCTTTTGAAAATGAGAAACTTTAATCTAAACGTATATATTATTGGAAAATTTTAATTTTCCATTTTTTTACTGCCTAGTTGTGAATACTTTCCTCCAGCCCCTGTAGGGTTAAAATGCTCATTATACCCCTAGATTAATTCTTTAAGGTGTGTAGTTTCCAAAATGGGGTCACTTATGGGGGTTTTCAGGATACCAGACTTCTAAATTCATTTAAAAAAAGAACTGGTCCCTAAAAAAAAATCAGTTTTGGAAACTTTCATGAAAATGTGATAATTTGCTGATAAATTTCTAAGCCCCATAACACCCTAAAAAAGTTAAATATGTTTACCAAATTATGCCAGAATAAAGAAGACATATTGGCAATGTGACTTAGTAACTAATTTATGTGCTACGACATTCTTTTTTTAGAAGCAGAGAATTTCAAAGTTCATAAAATGCTATTTTTTTTTTTTTTTTTTCAGAATCTCAGAATCGCTAGCATACGTTAAAGCATCACTGAAGTATAAGAGCATAAAGTGAGACAGGTCAGATTTTGAAAAATTAGCCTGGTTATTAAGGCCCAAACTAGCTGCAGCACGAAGGGGTTAAGGATCGGCCCAATTTTCATTTTTGCAGGGTTTTTTTTCTCCTCACCTTCTTAGAGCTATAACTCTTTTATTTTTCTATTTACAGGGCCATGTGTGGGCTTTTTCTTTCAGGAACAGGTGCACTTTGTAATGACGCCTTTCAATCTACCATAAAATAAATAACGTAACTCTCAAAACATCATTTATGGGCTCAGTTTGGGACAAAAAATCTGTATCTGGGTATGTGTTTAGGTAATGCACTTTACAGTGAAAATGACATGCTATATGTATTCTATAGGTCAGTATGAAAACAGCTATATGCATTTTATATAGCTTCTAATGTTTTACTATTTTTATTAACAGTAAAACTTTCTTTTAGCAAATTGTTGTTGTTGGCTCTTTTTTGACTGTTACAGCGCTTTTATTTTATCACCTACGCGTGACACAGATCTTTTTGGAATCACTGTTCACCAATGAACAGCGTGAAGCTGCCAAAATGTTGCGATGTATGGATTGCTGTATTATGCACTTTTTTTAAATAAATTTTCACAGTTTTTTTACTGCATTGGAGTGCCGCGGAGTATCCTGCTATATACATTGAGGTCTATGGTCAAGACTATCGGCTGGCACCATCTGTATCCAATTACTATCTGTGCTACTTGTTTTCTATTTTGTAGACAGCTAGATATAACGATAGATTGATTGATTGATTAATTGATTGATTCATATGAAGTTGTCATTGTTTCTATTATTTTTGTCTCTTCAGAAAATTATTTCAAGAGTGGTTGCTTTGTGATAATTAGATCCTGACATACACCTAGTTTCACATTTCACTGCTCCGTTCCAATTAGAATGACATTAGAGTGAAAGTGTAGCAATATAATTGCATGAAGAATAGATCTAATTTTCTCAATGTCACTGCAATATCACCTTTCAGCACTAATAGCGTTGAATGATTACGCATATCATTTAGTAATTGTATTTTAGCCAATTTCACAGTGCAAACTGATTTTTTAAAGTGGACATGTGATTAGATTATAAATGAACGCAAGGCTGAAGCCCTTTGATAAGTATCAATATGTCAATGCAAATGTGACATCAGCTGCCAGGAATAGTGGTGCAGTTTTTAGCCTCGTAGTGTGTTTATAGTATGGATTCATTATGCTTAACATGGAGGTTAGGAGAGATCAAAGATCCAGTAAACAGCTTCACTTGCATGTTCTGTATAATTATATTTGCTTAGCCTTAATGCACCATTTTAAAATAATATTATGCTTGCAATGGCTGAGAATTCTTACACTAAAAAGCCTCAGAAGGCAGCAATGGAAGAAAAGTTTCTAAATGTTTTATTCCCAGTAACATAATTTGGTGGGGGCAGAGGGGGGGCGGCTCCTGGGCCCAGACAGGCAGGGGTCCCACTGAACATTTCGCCAGTTAATGCTGTCTGCAAAAGCTATAGCCTGTCTATTGGCCAGCAATGTATTATGGAACCCCCAAAATATTTATGGTGTGAAATTGGGATAAAAAATGCAATTCTGCAAATTTTTGGGCGTTTCTGTGCTCACATAATGCATTTTATGGTAAAACTGACATGATAACATTATTCTATAGGTCTGAATGCAGTTTAACAGTAAAACTTTTTTTTGGCAAATAGGTATGATTAAAACGGCCCTATTGTGACTCTCAGGCTATGTTCACACAATGTCAAGAAAAGGCGTCCGCTTTTGCTATTTAAAAAATGTCTGTTATTGCCGCAATTTAACTGACTGCAATTCAATGCATTTAAAGTGGCACTGTCACCCCCTTTTTGCATTCCAACTTCTCTACACAGGTGTAATGGGTAAATTTAGTGATCTTTTATCAATTGCAGATTGTTCTAAGTGTGCGGGGCTTCAAAGCAACAGCAACTTAGCCATGCCCACAGTGTCACCGCTGGCCCCGCCCCTCTGTAACATCATCAGCACAAAGGCCCCCTCAATACCCATTGGTATGGGCCAACCTAGAGGGGGTGGGGCCTAGACCTTTAGGCAGCCTGTTCCAAGTGGTGCTGTTGTTGTGAAGCTCCGCCCACTTAGCATAATCTGCAGTTGATAAATGATGACTTTTTACTTGATGCACCATTACGTATGATATAATATAAGGTATGAAAACTGCTAAATTTATCTTTTACACCTGTGTAGAGAAGTCAGAAACTGGGTGAAAGTGTCACTTTAAGTCCACAGAAGGACAGATGTCCAATACACACAATGTATTGAATAATGGACGTTATCACCGCGGACGTCAAAATAATGATCATGACAATTATTTTGCAAACAGCGGATATTTTTTGCTATTCTTTCTCCATTTTTTAAATTCAATCGACTTTTTAATTAAGCCTCACCCAAAGGCCAATTAGTAACCTAAACTAGAATAATGTACCAACAGCCGTCATTGCATTAAGCCTGCATTTCCACGTTCCGTGTTCCTCACGGAACGGGAACGAAAAATGCCTGTAACGGAGTCTCCCCTGCCCGGACCACATCTGATAAAATGCTGAGAGCGGGGGAGAACAGTACTGATATGCGCCACGCTGTAATGAATCAGATGCTGTCCGGGCGGGGGAGACTCTGTTACAGGAATTCTTCGTCCGTGTTTCGTGAGGAACACGGAACGTGGGAATGCAGCCTAAAGGGAGGCCACGCAGCTAAGTGATGTCTGTTATTTTAGACTCAAACAAAGCTTTAAATGGAGCTGAAAAAACGTTGTGTGTGTAGCGAATCAGTATAAAACTTCCCAAGTTAAGATTAAATAAAAAAAAAAAAAAAATAAATAAATATATATATATATATATATATATATATATATATACACACACATACACATATATAAAGCATTAACCCCTTTGTGCTGCAGCTAGTTTGGGCCTTAATGACCAGGCTAATTTTTCAAAATCTGACCTGTCTCACTTTATGCTCTTATAGCTCAGTGATGCTTTAACGTATGCTAGCGATTCTGAGATAGTTTTTTCGTCACATATGGCACTTTATGTTAGTGGCAAAATTTGGTCACTACTTTGTGTGTTTTTGGTGAAAAACATCAAAATATCATGAAAAATTAAAAAAATTTGCATTATATGAACTTTGAAATTCTCTGCTCCTAAAAAAAGAAAGTCGTAGCACATAAACTAGTTACTAAGTCACATTACCAATATGTCTTCTTTATTCTGGCATAATTTGGTAAACATATTTAACTTTTTTAGGGTGTTATGGGGCTTAGAAATTTATCAGCAAATTATCACATTTTTGTGAAAGTTTTCAAAACTGATTTTTTTTTAGGGACCAGTTCTTTTTTTAAATGGATTTAGAAGTCTGGTATCCTGAAAACCCCCATAAGTGACCCCATTTTGGAAACTACACACCTTAAAGAATTAATCTAGGGGTATAATGAGCATTTTAACCCTACAGGGGCTGGAGGAAAATATTCACAATTAGGCAGTAAAAAAATGGAAAATTAAAATTTTCCAATAATATATACGTTTAGATTAAAGTTTCTCATTTTCAAAAGGAACATGAGAAAAAAAGCACCTTAAAATTTGTAACGCAGGTTCTCTTAAGTACAATGGTACCCCATATGTGGGCATAAACCACTATATGGGCACACAGCAGGGCTCAGAAGGAAGGGAGCGCCAATTAGCTTTTCCAATGCAGATTTTGCTGAAGAAGTTTCTGAGTGCCAAGTCCGTTTGCAATGCCCCTGTAGTGTCATCAGAGAGAAAACCCCACATAAGTCACCCCATTTTGGAAAGTGCACCCCTCAAAGAATTCATCTTGGTGTGTGGTGACCATTTTGACCCCACAGGTATTACAGGAAAGTATTAAAAAGAAGACAGTAAAAATGAAAAAGCTCGAATTCTTCCAATAATATGTTCGTTTAGTTTGAAATTTCTCAATTTCACGAGGAAAAAGAGAAAAAATGTACCCCAAAATTTGTAACGCAGGTTCTCTTGAGTATAACGGTACCCCATATGTGGGCGTAAACCACTGTATGTGCACACAGCAGGGCTCAGAAAGAAGGGAGCGCCAATTCGCTTTTCCAATGCAGATTTTGCTGAAGAAGTTTCTGAGCGCCAAGTGCGTTTTCAGTGCCCCTGTAGTGTCAGCAGAGAGAAAAAACCCCATACTTCACCCCATTTTGGAAAGTGCACCCCTCAAAGAATTCATCTTGGTGTGAGGTGAGCATTTTGACCCCACAAGTATTACAGGAAAGTATTCAAAAGAAGACAGTAAAAATGAAAAACTCGAATTCTTCCAATAATATGTTCGTTTAGTTTGAAATTTCTCAATTTCACGAGGAACAAGAGAAAAAAAGTACCCCAAAATTTGTAACGCAGGTTCTCCTGAGTACAATGGTACCCCATATGTGGGCATAAACCACTGTATGGGCACACAGAAGGGCTCAGAAGGGAAGGAGCGCCAATTAGCATTTTCAATGCAGATTTTGCTGAAGAAGCTTCTGAGTGCCAGGTCCGTTTGCAGCGCCCCTGTAGTGCCAGCGGAGTAAAATCTCCCAATAAGTCACTCCATTTTGGAAAATACACCGCTCAAAGAATTCATTTTGGGGTGTGGTGAGCATTTTGACCCCACAGGTATTAGAGGAAAGTATTCAAAATTAGACAGTAAAAATGAAAAACTCGAATTTTTCCAATAATATGTTGATTTAGTTTGAAATTTCTCAATTTCTTGAGGAACAGTAGAGAAATGTCACCCCAATATATGTAACGCAGGTTCTCCTGACCTGAGTAGAACGGTACCCCATATGTGGGCATAAACCACTGTATGGGCACACAGCCAGGCTCAGAAGGGAAGGAGCGCCAACTAGCATTTTCAGTGCAGATTTTGCTGAAGAAGTTTCTGAGCGCCAGGTGCGTTTGCAGCGCCCCTGTAGTGTCAGCAGAATAGATTCCCCCCAAAAGTCACCCCATTTTGGAAAGTTCACCCCTCAAAGAATTCATCTTGGGGTGTGGTGACCATTTTGACCCCACAGGTATTAGAGGAAAGTATTCAAAATTGGCCAGCAAAAATGAAAAACTCGAATTTTTCCAATAATATGTTGGTTTAGTTTGAAATTTCTCAATTTGTCGAGGAACAGGAGAGAAAACGTACCCCAAAATCTGTAACGCAGGTTCTCCTGAGTACAACGGTACACCATATGTGGGCATAAACCAATGTATGGGCACACAGCAGGGCTCAGAAGGGAAAGAGTGCCATTTTACTGGAGCAAAACCGCAGCTAGTAATGGTTATTAGAATAGCACAGTTACTAAAATAAAAAAAAAAAAAAAAAAGAAATTACAGGTAATGTGGGGTGGTTACGGGCAACCAGGGGTGGTTATGGGCAACCTGAGGTGGTTACAGGTAATCTGGGGTGGTCAAGGGCAACCTGCTGTGTTTACGGCAACCTGGGGTGGTTACAGGCAACGTGGGGTGGTTACGGGCAACCTGCAGTGCTTACAGACAATCTGGGGTGGATACGGGCAACGTGGGGTGGTTACGGGCAATGTGGGGTGGTTACGGATAAACTGAAGTGCTTATAGGTAAACTCGGGTGGGTACCTGTAATCTGGCATGGTTACCGCAATCTGGAGGGGTTCATTGGCAATTTGGGGTGGTCAGAGGCAACATGCAGTGGTCAGAGGCAACCTGCGGTGGTCGGAGGAAACCTGCGGTGGTCAGAGGCAACCTGCGGTGGTCAGAGGCGACGTGGCGTGGTCAGAGGCGACGTGCGCTGGTTACAGGCAACGTGGGGTGGTTACGGGCAACCTGCTGTGCTTACAGACAATCTGGGGTGGTTAGGGGCAATGTGGGGTGGTTACGGGCAACCTGCAGTGCTTACAGGCAATCTGGGGTGGTTACGGGAAACGTGGGGTGGTTACGGGCAACCTGCAGTGCTTACAGACAATCTGGGGTGGGTACGGGCAACGTGGGGTGGTTACAGGCAACCTACAGTGCTTACAGACAATCTGGGGTGGAAACAGGCAACGTGGGGTGGTTACGGGAAACCTGTAGTGCTTACAGACAATTTGGGGTGGTTACGGGAAACGTGGGGTGGTTACGGGCAACCTGCAGTGCTTACAGACAATCTTGGGTGGTTACGGGCAACGTGGGGTGGTTACGGATAAACTGAAGTTCTTATAGGCAATCTGGGGTGGATACCTGTAATCTGGCATGGGCACCACAATCTGGAGGGGATCATTGGCAATTTGGGATGGTCAGAGACGCAGTGGCGTGGCCAGAGGCGCAGTGGCGTGGTCAGAGGCATCGTGGCGTGGTCAGAGGCAACGTGCGGTGGTCAGAGGCAATGTGCGGTGGTCAGAGGCAAGGCGCGGTGGTCAGAGGCAAGGTGCGGTGGTCAGAGGCAACGTGCGGTGGTCAGAGGCAACGTGCGGTGGTCAGAGGCAACGTGCGGTGGCCAGAGGCAAGGTGCGATGGTCAGAGGCAAGGTGCGGTGGTCAGAGGCATCGTGGCGTGGTCAGAGGCAACGTGCGGTGCTTATGTGCAATCTGGGGGGTTACATGTAATCTGGCGTGTTTACGGGAAACCTGGGGGGGTTATGTGCAACCTGGAAGGGTTACAGACAATCTGGGATTGTTTCTGATAAACTGAAGTGCTTATAGGTAATCTGGGGTGGGTACATGTAATTTGGGGTGGTTACGGGCAATCTGGAGGGGGTCACTGGCAATTTGGGGTGGTTACGGGCAATGTGCAGTGGTCACGGGCAATGTGCGGTGGTTACGGGCAACGTGCAGTGGTTACGAGCAACGTGCGGTGGTTACGGGCAACGTGCGGTGGTTATGGGCAACGTGCGGTGGTTACGGGTAATCTGGGGGGGGTAGGGGTAATTTGGGAGTAAACTGCAATTATTACTATAATAAAAAGTGTGTGTTTTATTTTTTTGTATGTTTGTCACTTTTTGTACATTCATTTTCGCTGTATTACTATGATTACTGTGATATTTTCTATCACAGTAATCATAGTTCAGTGACAGAGACCAAATTGGTCTCTTTTACTTTAAATTTTCCAGAGTTGGCTGGTCCCGCAGCCTTATTCTCTGCCATCGCCGTAAAAAGCTGATGGCAGCAGAATAAGGACCCTTAGTGACCGCCGTAAAAAGCCGTATCGGTGGTCACTAAGGGGTTAATGAAGCCAATTGTGCTATTTTTGAGCAGTTTATGTCGGCTGAATCATGTTTCAATTTTTTTGCTCCGAGGGGGCATAGTTGGGGCGTTACTTCTATAAGCTACTTTTTTAGACAGATTTATTGTGTGCGGTTTTTTTTTTGCACAAAAAATATTGCACAACAGTACTGAGTCAGATCCTAGCTTTGTTTGATTTTTTTAAGTTAATGGGATGACAGACATCCAATGCATACAATGTACGTCAAAATAATAATCTCGTCAATTATTTTCTGACGTCTATTGCGGACAGTGTGCTTTATTTTTTGTTCACACACAGTTTTTTCTTTTTTCACAGTCCTTTCACAGTTTTTACTATTACATTTAATAGACTTTTAGACACACCCAAAGGCCAATTAGTCCACCTAAACTAGAATAACGTACCAACAGCCGTCATTGCATTGACAGACGGCCAGACAGCTAAATTACATCCGTCATTTTAGACTCAAAATGACAGACATAATTTTAAATGAAGCTGAAAAAATGTTGTGTGAACATAGCCTAACAGATATAAATGAATGCTTTGTTGCTGATCAGACTTTTTATATATTTAAAAAGAAAGAGAGAGAGCATAGACTTTCTAGATGTTCAGACTGGATTTACTTGTCGGAAATCGCACATCCTCGAGTTTGAATTGTGCCTTCATATTGCATGATACCGCTATAATGTTCTTTAAAAGGTCGGGATCACTTGATGAGAATTACAATACTAATTAAATGCAGTATTGTATAATGCATGACATATAAATGTAAATACAACACTGACTAAATGGTAACATAGAAAAAATTTTAAAATAATAGTGAATAGGTTGGATACAAACAAATAATGATGGATAGTTTATATGTAGAGAACTTTGAAAATGAAAGTGAGAATGAATAGACTTAATAATAAGGATAATAAAGAATGTAGATGTATACAAGAATGAAAATAAAAATTTAAGTAAAAAATATTTTTAAAAATCATAATAAAAGAGTATTTGGCTATGTGCACACAGCGTTATTAGAAAAGAACGGACGCTGATTGAATTCAATTCAATGCTGCCCGCTGTGTGCCAACATTGTTATTTTAATGTCCATTCATTAGAACTGCCGTTAAATAATGAACATGCCTATTATTTACAATAGCTGTTCACGCAATGTAAAGTGTGAACATAGGCATTGGGGTGCTGCCAATTTTTGCTTTTTTTCTGTTGAATGAGGGGTGTGTGGCTACCTCCTGTTGGCTTGCACTTCACCCTTGTCCTGTGGGTGCTATAAATAGAGATTTGGATCCTATCTGCCCAGTTGTAGGCTTATTGTTAGCCCCAGAGAGGTCATTGCTAGGGTGAGAATGCTAACGTGAGAGTAGGGACCATGTCTCTGAGGACACCTTAATGGGGTGACATGGTACATTCTGTTTGATGAAATAGTTTGCTAAGATCCTGCTTTTTTAAATATCTATAGAGTAGGTTTTTATAGTGTATACGTCAGGGGAAGTATATACTGTAAGCACCTGTACCTGTAGGTTGCTGTTGCACTTTTTTTGTTTGTACCTTAACCACATGCAGCGTGCAACCTCCAGTGTGAACAGAGGCATAGAGGTGCTGCAAATTTTTGCTTTTATGTGGGTGTGGCTTCCTCCTGTTGGCTTGAACTCCACCCTTGTCCTGTGGGGGCTATAAATAGAAATTTGGCTCCTATCTGCCCACTTGTAGGCTTATTGTTAGTCCAGGAGAGGCCATTGCTAGTGTGAAAATGCTGGAGTAGGGACCATGTCTCTGAGGACACCTTAATGTGGTGACATGATAGACTCTGATTCATCAAATGGTTTGCTAAAATCCTCATTTTTTTATATCTATAGAGCAGGTTTTTATCATGTGTATGCTTAGGGGAAATATGTACAGTAAGCACTTGAACCTGTCGGTTACAGCTGTATCGGCTGCAGGAACATGCCGAACACTGTACGGTGACCGGCAGTATAACACCATCCTTTGTTATGAAATGGACAGTGTTATACTTTGCGTAAGCATAGCCTTTATTGTGATAAATAAAGGAGTATGTAGTACAGCAATGGGTTAGTAGCTGGGTAGGATAGATCACAGGAGCCGTTGCAATGCTGGTGAAACATGATCGATCTCGGGTACTCTGTTAACTGTACATTATAAAAATCCCAAAATCTTCGGTTCCACATTTAAACCCTTGGGTCAAGGACTTAAACTCATAGGCTTTTTTGGATTCTGCTTTTGACAATAGTTTAATATTTATCAAGGCCCATGCTTCTAATGATAATTTTTGCACATGGACCAAAGATTCTTGCACAGCGTGGAAAAAATGTGCAAGGACAAAAAAATTGTGCTAGTGATACATACCCTCTAAGTGTGTGTTAAAAACGTGTACATTTTCAGTGCTATACCTGAAGCTGTTAACATAAATATTTTATTACAAATATATACAGTTCAGTGATTTGATGTAAAGTGTATTTATTTAGGATGCTGCGTAGAAATCTCACAAGGTCAGAGAAAACTTGATTTCCTTGCTGTAAGCTAAACATTATCCAATCATATTCACAAATCATAAACTAGATTCCAACATGACAGGACAACACATTGAGAACCAATACGAATACCACCAACGGTTTACATGCTGTAGAGATAGCTCTTTGGAAAGTACAGTATTCTCAGCTATACAACTCAAAAGAAAGATATTTAGGAAATATTCCTGTTTAACTTACTTTATATAAAGTCCTTGTTAAAACGATTTCATCCATCATGTCAACTGCTAATATTTTTTTTAAATATATATTTATTTTTCTTTAACAGAATCCTGCACAAAGTTATCCAGAACATAGCATAAAGGATGACAATCATGCCAAAAAATTCTGGCTGCTGCTCATATAGGTAATAGGCAACAATTTACAGAATAGCATTCATTTAAATGGAAAATAAGAATGGAACCCAAGGGAGAAGAAGATGAGACATTATATTGTGGCACTATGTTCTCTTGGAAAAAGACAGGACGCCTCTTTTTAAGCCATAAATCCTAATAAACACAATTATTGTGTGCTTTCTTGAAGTTTCATTAGCATACTAACCAAAACCATGCTAGGAAATAGCTGTTATTTCCTATCAGTTAGAAGGAACAATATTGGTATATTTGAATAAATACATTTTTCACCTTGAATAAACCATGAAAAATCATTCAGATTTCCTTGTTATTAATCCTCCTCAGTTACCATCTTCATATCAACTCATATAAATGCATACCATAGTCTCATTTTAGCAATCCGCAATAAAAAGTCATTGAGTTGCTAGTGTTCAAGACTCCCCTCTCTTGACCAGAATATATTTTTTATTAGATTTTCATGCACTAGATTTTTCTCCCTCATCCAAGTAATTTTAAAAATGTTATAAATTATGAATTTCTTTTATATATATGAATATGAATATTTTATTTCTATTACGCCATTTTGTAAATTAAACTAATTATTTTCTCAAACATTCATCCTTAGTGATAATTTCAATATAGACTAAGCATAAGTTATATTCTTAAGCTATGGCTACATCTTGGCTTATTTTTCCCCAATTTTCAGTGGATAAATTGGAAAATGCTACAGTATACAATGAACATGTGCATAAGGTAAAATTAGCCCAATGGATGCCACTAATTGGCTTATTTTCTGGGGATACAATTTAACCCTTAGGAGACACAGCCAGTTTTCATTTTTGCATTTTCGTTTTTCCCTCCTCGTGTATATAAGGCCATAGCGCCTGCATTTTTCCACCTAGAGACCCAAATGAGCCCTTATTTTTTGCGCAACTAATTGTACTTTGCTATGGCAGATGTAATTTTTGCCTAAAATGTGCCGGGAAACCAGAAAAAAATTATATGTGTGGTGAAATTGAAAAAAAAAATGTTTTTTTTTTTATTTGGGGGGGGGGGTGGTTTTTACTATGTTCGCCCTGAGGTAAAACTGACTTGTTATATATGTTCCTTAAGTTGTTACGATTACAACGATATGTAACATGTATAACTTTTTTTTTATTTGATGGCTTGTAAAAAATTAAAACCTTTTAAAGAAATATATGTTCCTTAAAATCGCTCCATTCCCAGGCTTATAGCGCTTTTATCCTTTGGTCTCTGGGTCTGTGTCAGGTGTCATTTTTTGCGCCATGATGTGATCTTTCTATCGGTACCTTGATTGCGCATATATGACTTTTTGATCGCTTTTTATTACAATTATTCTGGATTTGATGCGACCAAAAATGCGCAATTTTGCACGTTGGGATTTTTTTGCGCTGACGCCGTTTACCGTGTGAGATCAGGAATGTGATTAATTAATAGTTCGGGCGATTACGCACGCGGCGATAGCAAACATGTTTGTTTATTAATTTATTTATTTATTTTTATTTATAAAATGGGGAAAGGGGGGTGATTCAGACTTTTATTAGGGGAGGGGATTTTGTGTTATTAAAAATACATTTTTCTTTTACTTTACACATATACTAGAAGCCCCCCTGGGGGACTTCTAGTATATGCACTCTGATCTCTCATAGAGATCCATGCAGTATAGTTATACTGCATGAATCCATGAGATCGGTGTTCTATTGCTTTTGGCTGCTGCAGCCAAAAGAAATAGAATGCCGAGCCGGGATCAGCGCCATTACGGAGCAGACCCCGGCCCGGTATGGATGCAGGGATCGCCCCCCCGCAATCGCGCCGCAGGGGGGCGATCCCCCCACTAGACCACCAGGGATGTATAACAGCAAGTATTTAGAAGCAGCTGTCAACTTTGACAGCTGCTTCTAAGTACTTAATTAGCGGGCACGGCGATCGGACCGTGCCCGCTAATAGCCGCGAGCCCGGGCTACACGCGGCACCCGGGATCGCGGCAGTTCAGAGGGGGGTCGCGCGGCGACCCCCCTCTGAACTCCCATAGCGGCACGAGGACGTTCAATAACGTCCTGGTGCAGCTATGGGTTAATATAACATGAATTCTATGTTTCCACAACATCTTTTTTTATTATTTATAGAAGTCATTATAAAATAACGGCCATTATTTCACCTAAAAAGACACTGTGGGAACATAGGCTATGTACACACACATTGACAAAGTGATGGGTATATGTGAGATGACCATCATTTAACAGCAAATAATGGCCATTATTTTATAACAATGCCCATTGAGAAATGATGGTCATCCAATAAAAATGGTCATAATTTTGGTTGTGTGTAAATATAACCAAAATTGTAGTGAAATGGGTAAACTATGTTTTTAAATTAATGAATTTCCTGAAGAAAATGTACGGTACATCATGGAGTTTAAGATCATGGTGTGACAAATGTATAAAGGGATTTTCCAGGCAAAACCCACTGATGGCCTAACCAAAGGATAGACCAATAGGTGATCACCAGGGTGCCCATACCCATTACCCCCACCAACATGTTGCTCTGTACAACTATGAAACCCAGATATATATATATATATATATATATATATATATAGAGAGAGAGAGAGAGAGAGAGAGACAGAAGCTCTAATGTAGTGCATATTGGTAGCGCAAGGTTATTGCAGTGCAGCTCCTACTAACCTAAGGGCTGCACTGCAGTAGCTGAATGCCTCCACTAGTCAATGTGAGGAGTCCACGCTTCTGGACATTGTACACTGTGTTTACTCTCATTGTCATGGCTATGCAGGATAACTGATAAGCTGGGGTGCTGGGTCTCGACACACTGCCAAAAAAACATTGATGGCCTAGCCTGCTGTGAATTATCTCTATCAAGACACCCTATAGACTTACAATTAAGCCACTGGACAGAGATTGCAGAAAGCCAGGGCATGAAATTCACTATGTTCTTCTTCAGGCTTTTTCTGCTGATTGGTGGGGGTCATAGCAGCTAGACCATGCCTTGTTAAAACTGTTGACATATCAATGTGTCAATTTTTTCAAACTTAAGATTTCTTAATCCTAGTGCCTGGGTGCATCTAACACTAGTGATGAACTTAAAGTAGAAGTGTATGATAATATATATATATATATATATATATATATATATATATATATATATATATATAAAAGAGTTTAACTCCTTGACAGGATGCAGACTGCACAAATCAGTAGTAGTAAGATAACAGGTATTATCCCGCAATCACAGTATACAGCCGCATACACTCCATAAAAGTAGAAGGAAATCACAGCTCCAAAAAAACGTGAAGGAGCTGACCTTGTTCTATATTTTTTTTAGCCGCATACACTATCAGTAGATGTCTGAACACACTGCCTGTCTTACAGCAGCTTCTAAATATATGTGTTTTTTTTTAAACTTTTAGCCAGGACAAGGGCTTTTGGGGGTCCCTTTCTACCTAACTTCACCTAAAAGCTTCCTCTCCCTGTTATACAGTCTGTCCCTCTCTAGCTCCATCCAGCCAGTGACACGAATCTGGAATCCACTATTCTTATATTCAGGAGGTGACATAGTTTAGTCAGCGAATCTCAGTTAGGGTTTTTTTTTTTTTTTTTTTTAAATCCTGCCTATTCCTAGTGCCTCTCCCTCCGCCCTGCATCTCTTTGGGCTGGAAAAAAGCGCTGGGGTGGAGGGTTGTCAGGGGGAATAGAATTTTTACTGCGTTTTTGTTCAAATATTCGAACGCAATCGAATAGCACGAATAGCGTACTATTCAATTGAATACTATGTTATACAACAGGGTCATAACAGGGAAAGGTGTCTATCTTGTAATATTGATGGCCAAAAATAATGATCATTATTTGTAGCTGTCAATATTGTGAGACAGCCGCTTTTCAACACTATAATCCCCTAGTGGGATCATAGCCTCAGAATGCAACTATCTAGCATGCCCCTTAACTTACCAGTTCCTTGTTAGAAAAAAAAAAAAATAAATAAATATATATATATATATATATATATATATATATAATAAAAATCAAAGTCTGTCTGTCTGTCTGTCTGTCTGTCCCAAATAGACTTCCAAACGCCTGAACCATTTGACCCCAAATTTGGCACACAGATACATTGGGTGCCCGGGAAGGTTTTAGCGAAGGTGGGGAGGGGGAAGGGGAAGAGCGCCCCATAGAGATGAATGGGAAAATCTCCTCACTGCAAACACAGGTGATATAATTAGCTGCCGCAGACACGGCAGTTGGAGCCTTAGCAACCAATAGGATTACTGCTTTCATTTTCACAGGGAGCAATGGTTGCTAGGGAAGCTGCCTCACAACATCCATAGTAATAACTAGTAGACCCCCTACTCCATCTATACAGTACATGTATATACAGGACCCCCTACTCCATCTATACAGTACATGTATACAGGACCCCCTACTCCATCTATACAGTACATGTATATACAGGACCCCCTACTCCATCTATACAGTACATATATATATATATATATATATATATATATATATATATATATATATATACAGGGCCCCCTACTCCATCTATACAGTACACATATATACAGGGCCCCCTGCTCCATCTATACAGTACACATATATACAGGGCCCCCTACTCCATCTATACAGTACATATATATACAGGACCCCCTACTCCAACTATACTGTACATGTATACAGGACCCCCTACTCCATCTATACTGTACATGTATACAGGACCCCCTACTCCATCTATACAGTATATGTATATACAGGGCCCCCTACTCCATCTATACAGTACATATATATACAGGACCCCCTACTCCATCTATACAGTACATATATATACAGGGCCCCCTACTCCATCTATACAGTACATGTATACAGGACCCCCTACTCCATCTATACAGTACATGTATATACAGGACCCCCTACTCCATCTATACAGTACATATATATACAGGGCCCCCTACTCCATCTATACAGTACATATATATACAGGGCCCCCTACTCCATCTATACAGTACATATATATACAGGGCCCCCTACTCCATCTATACAGTACATATATATATATATATATATATATATATATATATATATACAGGGCCCCCTACTCCATCTATACAGTACATGTATACAGGACCCCCTACTCCATCTATACAGTACATGTATATACAGGACCCCCTACTCCATCTATACAGTACATATATATATACAGGGCCCCCTACTCCATCTATACAGTACATATATATACAGGGCCCCCTACTCCATCTATACAGTACATATATATATATACAGGGCCCCCTACTCCATCTATACAGTACATATATATATATATATACAGGGCCCCCTACTCCATCTATACAGTACATGTATATACAGGACCCCCTACTCCATCTATACAGTACATGTATATACAGGGCCCCCTACTCCATCTATACAGTACATGTATACAGGACCCCCTACTCCATCTATACAGTACATGTAGACAGGACCCCGTACTCCATTTATACAGTACATGTCACTACAGGTATACCAAACGGTGACTGGATAACACTGCCACACCAGACCTGACCAATACCGCCAAACTGTGACTGGTTAACACCATCATATCAGACCTGCCCAATAGCGCCATACTGTGACTGGATAACACCGCTATACCAGACCTGACCAATACCACCATACCATGACTGGATAACACTGCCACACCAGACCTGACCTATACCACCATACTGTGACTGGGTAACACTGTCATAACACACCTGACCAATACCACCATACTATGACTGGAAAAAACTGCTATACCAGACCTGACCAATACCACCATACTGTAACTGGATAACACTGTCATACCACACCTGACCAATACCGCCATACTGTGACTGGATAACACTGCCATACCAGACCTGACCACTACCGCCATACTATGACTGGATAACATTGCTATACCAGACCTGACCAATACTGCCATACTGTGACTGGATAACACTGCCATACCACACCTGACCAATACCGCCATACTGTGACTGGATAACACCACTATACCAGATCTGACCAATACCGCCACATTGTGACTGGAGAACACCGCCACACCAGACCTGACCAATACCGCCATACTGTGACTCGATAACACCGCCATACCAGACCTGACCAATACCGACACACTGTGACTAAATAGCACCGCCATACCGCCCTCGAAAAGACACCAGATTTTCTGGCAAGTCTCAATGGGAGGGTACTGCCCCTCTGCAAGATGCTACCCTACGCACCAGACCATGGGTGCCTAATGGTAAATACGACCCTGCAGGTATACAGGACACTACAGGTATACAGGACCCCAAAACTATACACTACAGGTGCACGGGACCTCCACCAACTATATACTACAGGTATACAGGACCCCAAACTTTACACTACAGGTATACAGGACCCCAAAACTATACACTACAGGTATACAGGACCTCGACCAACTATATACTTCAGGTATACAGGACCTCCACCAACTATATACTTCAGGTATACAGGACCTCCACCAACTATATACTACAGGTATACAGGACCCCAAACTATACACTACAGGCATACAGGACCCCAAAACTATACCCTACAGGTATACAGGAACTCCACCAACTATATACTACAGGTATACAGCACCTTCACCAACACTATACTACAGGTATACAGGACCCCAAAGCTATATACTACAGGTATACAGGAACTCCACCAACTATATACTACAGGTATATAGGACCCCAAACTATACACTACAGGTTACACAGGACCTCCACCAACTCTATACTACAGTTATACAGGACCTTCAAACTATGCACTACAGGTATACAGGACCCCGAACTATATACTACAGGTATACAAGACCTCCACCAATTATACACTACAGGTATCCAGGACCCTCAAACTATAAACTACAGGTATACAAGACCTCCACCAACTATACATTACAGGTATACAGCACCAATTATATACTACAGGTATACAGGACCCCCGAACTATACAGTACAGGTATACAGGACCTTCACCAACTGTACACTGCAGGTATACAGGACCTCCCTCAACTATACACTACAGGTATACAGCCCCCCCCAACTACACACTACAGGTATACAGGACCCCCCCAACTATACACTATAGGTATACAGCCCCCCAACTATGCACTACAGATATGCGAGACCCCTAAAAACTATACATTGTGGGTATACAGAACCCCTCCAACTATGCACTACAGGTATACTCTAATTTCACTAATTAACTCAGATGAAACAATACCTTTAGCTTGGCCTCCTGGGCACCTTAGAACAAATCTAATTAACACACTGACACTTTATACCCGGGCAGCGCCGGGTACATTTTCTAGTATATATATATATATATATATATATATATATATATATATAATATATGTATATATATATATAGTAATTTCTTTATAGAAATTTGGGCAGTGATTCAAAGCAATATATAACATGTCCGCTTCAAAGAGTCTTCATTTTAGAATCTTGAAGGTCTTATTTTAGTGAAGTCTGACCTATGTTTTTAAAGATCCGTCAGACCCACTTTACTCAAAGCATTTATAGGAAACCACTGGACACATTTATGTTCCAAGGTTATCATAAAGTGGAAACTTCTGTTCATCAGGTTCATAGTTGTATACCCTCAGTAAATATCAGAGTTTTCTTTAATGTATTCCAGACATCTGCAATGACATTATTTATTCATAGGGTAAAATCTTTAATCCCTGGGTGAGGTAGAAATATGTTTACTTGGTGACTTGTTCCATCGTAGGATGGTCCAGTAACAGCTAGGTCATAGAAAGATGTCTCCTTTGCATGCGAGTTATCAATTAAATCCTCAAGGAGATGGAACACATTTTCTTCTGTATGCATTAAGAACCAACTAATGGACAGAAGGTACCTGCTCCAAAACATTAATTCCCTTCCCTGTCAGCCTGCATAACTATAGGCTGTGCATGATAGGCTGTGATGTCCCATCACACTACAACACCTGCTGTGCATCCATCTGCCGACTGCAGTACACTCTGTGATTAGCTATTTTTCAGCATAATAGTTTATTTCTTTTCCCATTTTATCTTTTTTGTTCATTATGGCTTTTATTATTGATTCTTTATTGTGTCAGTGAACACACACGGTAGATACAGATCAAACAATAACATAACTTCCAAACCAGAGCCCAAGATCCACGTTCTTGAAAAATTGACTTGCCTTGTTGAGTCTGCTATTGTTGTCATGGTGACAGTGTCTCCTGCGAGTTACAAGGGCCATGTGCATGGCTGATTAAAGAAAATAGCTTGGATGGTAAACAAAGTGGTAAATATTGAACCCCTGGGCCATGGAACTGGCTCTAGTCTCTCTTTGTGCTTTCTGTTGACATGTTTTGCTTGATTAGTTATACAATTCAAATGTTGCATTTTGGATTCTAAAATTTACATATATAAAACGTCTCCCTTGAATTCTGCTTTGGCTGCTTTCCTTATACTGGCCTTTTCATTCCTGTCTAAAACAGAAATGTGGCTGGAAAAGGAACAGCTCATTATTACATATTGAACATCTGTCAAAAATAGAAATGAGGACAATTAACAATAATAAACTTTCCATTTGCATTTTCAT
Organism: Dendropsophus ebraccatus; assembly: GCF_027789765.1. Lineage (NCBI taxonomy): Eukaryota > Metazoa > Chordata > Amphibia > Anura > Hylidae > Dendropsophus > Dendropsophus ebraccatus. The sequence continues at coordinate 160,667,577 of NC_091454.1, forward strand.
AATAGAATTGTACGTGAAGAGAAACATTAAATGCGCAACACAAAAGCGTCTCCCAAAATAAGACGCCAAAATAGCTAACATTTACAAAATGAGACATTCTGAAATCTAGTCATTAGTGCTGGCAATGTCGCTTTGCATGTCACTCACAGGAAATTCTACCTTTAGTTGAATTATTGTTAAAGCGCCAGTATATGTTTATCATGGTGTCCTAATAGGTCTGAAGTTCTAATAACCTCTTGTGCAGATGTCATTAATGGTAAATTATTTAGGGATCATTAAGGCATAATTCTAACTAATCTGAATCTCAGCTCTAGGATTGCGCATTTTGAAAACATTTCAATCTATGATTTAAACTGCATTCATTTATGTTAATGAAATTACAAAGTAAACAAAGTGTTTCACTTAGATGTTGAAAATCAGTATTTAATGGATTTCTTAGAGTTGAGAGTTCAAATATTAGTAGGAAATGTGGCAAAAAAGTGAACAATATCCACTGTTGTAGACAACATTGTGGTGGTCCTCACCAGTAGAGAGGAGCGAACTAAACCTCCCGAACTCATATTCAATTCTTAACTCAGTAGCGAACCAAACTTTCTGAAAAGTCCGGAACAAGTTTGTAAATATGGCAGCCACATATTGTAAATTACATTATACCACATTAAAAGTGCAGGTGCAAGCCACCCTCCTAAGACGTCACACTTCCACACTATAGTGAAAGAAATAGGTTGAAGCAGGAAGAGGCAGAGAGAGGCAGAGGAGGTTGATTAGGTAGAGAGAGAAGAAAGTTTGAGGAAACTAGTTGTGTAATCTATGTACGCCATTTTCTACACTATGTAGCTGTAAACAGCTCTCCACAGCTCTCCTAGGTGATTTTAAACCATTAAATTACCTGGCAGGTGATATCCTCTGTGCTTTCCTAAAATTGTGTCAGGCAGGATAAAAAATGTGATTATACGTCAGTCATCCACCACTGCAAGGTTCAATTTAACCCTTTGAATCACCTGTCAGATGAAATTTTCAATGCTTTATAAAACCCTGTCTTTTTAAAAAACAAAACAAAAACAAAAACAAAACGTGATTATACAAAACTCTCCTGGTTCTATTTAACCGTTAGCATCATCTGTTAGGTGACATCTTCAGTGCTTTATAAAATCCTTTTACCATAAAAAATATGATTATACGCCAGTCATCCACTGGATTGGATAACACAGAGTTTGAGCTCCACACTACGTAGTAGCCAAACTCAAAGCCAGCAATCATCAGTGGCCATCTACTGGGTGTTGTAGGCCCTACTGGGTCAAAAAGAGTGCTGCTTCTGCACCATTAACAGGCTGTTCTAAGCTGTACTGGGTCGGAGTGCTGCTACTGCTTCTATCATCAACTGTCTGTTCTAGGTACTACAGGGTGCAAATAAGTTCTGCTGGGCGTACTGCTGCCATCATGAACTGGCTGTTCTAGACCCTACTGGGTCCAATTGAGAGTTGCTGGTGTTGCCACATTCAACTTTCTGTCCTAAGCTCTGTGGCTAACATGGCCAAACCTGTTATGGGTCAAGTAAGGTCTAAATAAATCTTATGCCTGTCTGTCTTTTGTTCTGTGAGATCACTGAGAACGCTGTGACAATTATTTTCTGATTTCGGCTATGTTCACACAACGTCAATAATAGAGAAAAGGCGGGCGACTTTGCTTTTTAAAACCGTCTGCAATTTAACTGACGGAAATGCAATGCATTGAAGTCAAGGGAAAGACAGACATCCAATGCGCACAATGTATTGAATAATGAAATGATCATGACAACAGCCCCAAAGCATGATGTGTCCATCACCATGTTCATAGTAGGCATGGTGTTCTTTGGATGTAAATCAGAATACTTTCTTCTTCAAACACAATGAGTTGTGTTTCTACTTTGGTTTCATCTGACCATAGGACATTCTCCCAATACTCATCTGGATCATCCAAATGCTCTCTAGCAAACTTCAGATGGGCCCGAACATGTACTGGCTTAAGCAGGAGGACAAATGTCGCACTGCAGGATCTGAGTCCCTTGTAGTGTAGTGGTGTAGTGTGTTACGGATGGTAGCCTTTGTTGTCCCAGCTCTGTGCTGGTCATTCAATAAGTTCCCCCATTTGGTTCTGGGATTTTAGCTCACCATTCTTATGATCATTTTGACCCCACGGGGTGAGATCTTGTGCCGAGTCCCAGATTGAGGGAGATTATCACTGGTCTTGTACAGTGGGGATAAAAGTATTTAGTCAGCCACCAATTGTGCAAGTTCTCCCACTTAAAAAGATGAGAGAGGCCTGTAATTGACATCATAGGTAGACCTAAACTGTGAAAGACAAAATGAGAAAACAAATCCAGAAAATCACATTGTCACAGATCAGCTGAGCGGGACCGGAGCCGGGAGCCTCACTGCAGCCGCGCCGCCGAGCAGGTAATGTATGCTCTCGGCGGCGGGCTGCAGGATGCGGCCGGGAATGGGGGATGCGGGCGGCGGCGGGCTGCAGGATGCGGCCGGGGATGGGGGGATGCGCCAGGGATAGGCTGATGCGGCCGGGGATTGGGGATGTGACGGCGGGGCTGCGGACAGCGGGGGGTTAAAGCACATATTCACAGCGGGATGTCAATCCCGCTGCGATAATGTGCTATCATAGGGGTGAATGGTACCGGATCCGCAGCGGTTCTCGCTACTAATCCGCAGAAGTGAGACCCGCTGCGGATCCGGTAGGTGTGAAGGCACCCTTATACTGATAACAAGTTCAAACAAATGCCATTGCTACAGGTATTGAGTGAAGGACAGAGGAGCCTCTTAAAGAAAAAGTTACAGGTCTGTGAGAGCCAGAAATCTTGCTTATTTGTAGGTGACCAAATACTTATTTTCTACCATAATAAGCAAAAAAAATGTTTCCAAATTAGACAGTTTGATTTTCTGTATTTGTTTTCTCATTTTGTCTCTTAGGGTATAAACCCACACACTGTATAAGCAGCGTATTTACTGCTGCGATACGCAGCAAATACGCAGCAAACACGCAGCAAATACGCAGCAAAAACACAGCAGATTATATCTAAATAACTGAACACAGCATCAAATCTGTACCAACAAATCTGCTGCGTATTTGTTGCGTATCCGCTGTGTATACGGTGTGTGGGTTTGTACCCTTATAGTTGAGGTCTACCTATGATGTCAATTACAGTCCTCAAAAATCTTTTTAAGTGGCAGAACTTGCACAATTTACTTTTTTTTTTTTTTTGTAGAATGTGATCCATAATTTTAGTTTACAGTCCAGCCTAATTCCTTCTCAGAGACTGTAACAACATTCAATTAAATGGAGTTGTGTTACAGGATTACATCTAACAACTTAAAGTAGAATTCTACAGTTTTATAGATAAAGCCAAAACAGCTTATTTGTTGCACTCAGCGGGAAGAAAAAGGACATTAATGTCCAGCTATGAAGTTGGCATCTTTGTCAATGGAAAAGACATTGACTACCTTCTTACTTATTATTCCTTTATTATTGAATTTCCCTTTTTTATTATCCTATTTTTTCTATAATAGGCCTTCATTGTTGCTAGTTGTATTGTGCTTTTTATAAAATCTGTTTTCTTCACCACAGTGTTGCACTGAATTACAAACAGGTTAAGTGAAGGCATGCATGAGTTTGTTATCCACATTTCACATTCATAACATATGGTCTATCTCTAATTCTACTCATCTCAACTTAATTTTCTTACTTGAATACTGAACATATTGTATGCCTTAGGGCTAATCTTCTTTACCAATTTCACAATATGTTAAAGGAAAACACGTTATTGTTAAATTATTCAAGGTTCTCCGTTGATATGGGACATTATTACTATGTACTCTAATTATTCATTTTCTTCAGTTCTCTGTGACTATGTTCACACACAGTAATTCCGTCAGTCTTTTTTCAACTAAAACCAGTAATGGAAATGACAGGGCAAAATTATAATGGAAAGATTTGCACAGCATCTGTGTTTTCTATCCACTCCTGGTTTTGGTTGAAAAAAAGACTGACGGAAAAACTGTGTGAACACAGCCTATAGATAATTTCCTTTCCTATTTTCTTTTCTTGTTTTTTTCCCACTCCATTTCTTCCCCTGTGTTTAGGTGCTTTGCATTGAGGGTGTATATTAATTTGTCAAATTAAATAGCCCTATTTCACAGAGCCACATAAAGCCAAAAATAAAATATTTATATATGCATTTGCAGTGCTCTCCATAGTATCAGTATCAGTACAGCCCTCACGAGTGGCCCCATTATGGACCCTAATTTATTTTGGGTTGTAATGGGCTTTTGAGGAAAGTTTTTGGCTTACTATTATTATTATTATTAGAGATGAGCAAAGCAAATCCAGTGAATCAAAATACGATGTGAATTGGGGCGTGAATTCGCTTTGTTATGCAAAGTGCATTCCAGTCAAATGGCAAAATGGCAGCATGCTGTCTGGAGCATCACTGGGCAGGAGAAAGGGATTAACCATAACCCCTAGCTGCAGGCCCTTCTGTCATGTCAGCACTTACCCCCTCACCAGGGGCGTAGCTAGGGGCTCAGTCTAAGGGGGGCGAGTAACTCTGAGTGGGCCCCCAACCGATTATGTTACACATAGGGAACAATGGCAGACAGCAATGGTTTCTGCATAATGAAGGGTATATTCTACAGTACATAACTCTCGGTAAATGTGAAGGATTTAGAACAGTGTAAACGGCTCTCTACGTATAATCACTCTAAATTAAAAGGGTTATCCAGGATTTAAAAAAATCTTGGCTGTTCTCTTCCAGAAACCCCTGCCCTCAGGCTAAGTGTGGTATTGAATTTCATTTCCACTGAAGTGAATTGAGCCAGGTTTTAATACCACACACTACCAGGGTGATGCTGATTTTGGAAGAAAGTGCCTATGTTGTGCCAATCCTTCATAACACAAACCCCTTACCAGCATGGATCCAGTCCTGGGAAACTTCTCCCAGTTTTCCAGGACTGGATCCATCCTTTCCCAGAACCTGGGCAGGAGCTGTAGGTAACGGAGCAGATTTAAAAGCCTGCAGCCTGATGAGCAGAATGCAGATAGGAATGAAGCGATTTGCTTCCTTCCTAATGTAGATTCGCTCCTCTCTAGTATTAGCCCCCTTTTTGCAGCCTGCTCAATTATCTGCCCTGTGTAGCTCCATATACTATATGGGACTGCACACAGGAGGTTAATACTACAGAAAGGGCTATACAAAGCTGCATAGACAGAGGACGTTAATACTATACGGCATGGGTCTCCAAATTGCGGCCCTCCAGCTGTTGCGTAACCACAACTCCCATCATGCCCGGACAGCAAAAGCTTTGGATTTGTCTGTCCAGGCATGATGGGAAATGTAGTTTTGCAACAGCTGGAGGGCCGCAGTTTGGAGACCCATGCTATATGGCATACAATATTAACCCCTTCTGTCTGTGCAGCCGCATACAATATTGACCCCCTCATATGCAGCCCCATACAGCATTTGTCCTCCCCTTTAGCATGAACCCCAGTGGCGGAGTAGTCCATAGGCCCCGGGCCGTCCTCCAAATCTGGGCTCCCTCTTTCCGTGCGCTGCAGGTGTATGAGTATAGGATAGTCAAATCATTATCAGCAGGTTTTGTGTGTGTTTGTTGGGGGGGAGGGGGTTTCCTGACATTAGGGCAAAAGGAAGATAGATAAAACAGGAAATAGAGATTGATATGGGATAGATAGATAGATAGATAGATAGATAGATAGATAGATAGGAGATAGATAGATAGATAGGAGATAGATAGATGGATAGATAGATAGATAGATAGATAGGAGATAGATAGATAGATAGATAGATAGATAGATAGATAGATAGATAGGAGATACTGTAGATAGATAGATAGATAGAAGATAGATAGATAGATAGATAGATAGATAGATAGATAGATAGAGCTCCACGGACCCCTTTTTTGCATATTTAAATTTTGTATGGGACAATCAATGGAGACTCGTCAATGGGTACTCCATTGGAATTTTTCACTGTTCTCCCTGAGTTCAGTGATTGTTGTGTTTTGTTGGTCTATTTATCATTGCCCCAGTAGCCAGAATCCTGCTCCACACTGACGAGGGGCAAATACCCCGAAACTGCAGTCTGTGGATGGATGCCTAGCCTTGGTAACCCTTGTCTTATGTCGTTATACTCGCCATAGAGTTAGACTTTGACTCACAGGGGCCACCCTGGTGTTTCCCTATTTAGGTCCTAAAGCTCGCAACACAGTGAGGACCTGAGGGACTACGTATCAGGGTGGTTTGGTGCTCTCCCCACTAGGAGGCACCCCTTGGCAATGGGCTTCCTTCTCTGGAGAGAGGGATATCTGGCTATTCCCGTGTTTTGAGACTCGTAACTGAGGCTCCACGGACCCCTTTTTTGCATATTTAAATTTTGTATGGGACAATCAATGGAGACTCGTCAATGGGTACTCCATTGGAATTTTTCACTGTTCTCCCTGAGTTCAGTGATTGTTGTGTTTTGTTGGTCTATTTATCATTGCCCCAGTAGCCAGAATCCTGCTCCACACTGACGAGGGGCAAATACCCCGAAACTGCAGTCTGTGGATGGATGCCTAGCCTTGGTAACCCTTGTCTTATGTTGTTATACTCGCCACAGAGTTAGACTTTGACTCACAGGGGCCACCCTGGTGTTTCCCTATTTAGGTCCTAAAGCTCGCAACAGAGTGAGGACCTGAGGGACTACGTATCAGGGTGGTTTGGTGCTCTCCCCACTAGGAGGCACCCCTTGGCAATGGGCTTCCTTCTCTGGAGAGAGGGATATCTGGCTATTCCCGTGTTTTGAGACTCGTAACTGAGGCTCCACGGACCCCTTTTTTGCATATTTAGATAGATAGATAGATAGATAGATAGATAGATAGATAGATAGATGATAGATAGATAGATAGATAGATAGATAGATAGATAGATAGATAGATAGGCTTTATTTACCTGAACAGTGGGGAGGTGTTCAGCTTGCAGGTAGTACATCACCAGTGATGATAAGACATGTACTGAGAATCCTCTGAGGTAACTCCAGGTCCCTGCTGCTGCAGTCAGATGAGAGGATGAGCTGACAACAGGGCCAGTGAGTGGATTCCTCACAGATCAGGCCAGGATCTATTCTACTTCCACAGCAACATGTAAGTGCAACTTTAGTGTGTGGTAGCAGTGTCTGTGAGCTCTCTGCCCCTACCAGCTCTGCCTGTCCTGTGTGCTCGGTGCACAGTACCATGTGATGACAGGACTTGTACTCCAGGGGCTGATGGATGTGGCAGGGGGCCTCTTATTGGAGTCTATAGTTCCCAACAGCTGCATCTTTTGTAATGAGGGGATCAAATGGAGAAGGAAACTGCAGGGTCCTGCTGGAGGATGATAAGAAACACTGCTCCACTACTGTACATGGGCGATCCACGTACAGTCCCTTCAGACACAGAGACAGAAAGCCAACCCTAATTACCTCCATGTGCTGACACTGGTCGAGGGCCCCCAGCCTATGTGGGCCCGGGAGCGGCAGCCCCCCCTGCCCCTCCCCAAATTTCGCTACTGCCCCTCACCCTTTATTGTAGCTGCCAATGAAGTGTCCAGTTTACCATGTAATTGGGTGCCTGAAGGAATTCAATGGGACCAGTGAAGACACAGTCCATATTACTCACTCACTGGGCACTGTAAAATCCTATTGAGTTTTACCAATTTACTGGGATCTGTGAATGAAGCATGTGCCTTACATAATCAGTGCTCCTACTCCACTCCTACTGTGTTATACAAGTTGGATTTCATTAGTAAACTGAGTGTGCCTTTTACATAATCACTGATCGCACTGCACTCCTACTGGGTTAAACAAATTTGGTTTCATTACTGAACTGAGTGTGCGCCTTACACAATTATTGCTCGCACTTCATTCCTACTGTGTTATACTAGTTGGGTTTCATTAGATTGGATGATTGGCTGATTGACTTTTTTTTTTTTAAATAGTGATTTCCCAATTTTTGCAACTTTTACAAGAACATGCTTTAACAATTTCATCTTTCTGTAAAAGTTCCAGTACTGTAGCTTCTACAGATTGGCTGTTTTACTGAAATTTGTTAAGATTCGATATGCGCATCTCGGGAAACAAATTTCTGCCTCCCTTGCTCATCTCTAATTATTATTACTATTTCTTTTATGTATATATTTACCTTAAAATGAATCACATTCACAGGGAACATTGGGTACATGCATTCCAAAATTACAAAAAAGAAGTATATAACCCCCATATATGAAAATAACCTACTATTAGGGTACAGAGCAGGGCTCAGAAGGCGAGTGCCATTTTTAGTACGAATTTTATAGAATGTTTTTTTAGGGCTCCATGTAGATTTGCAGTGCCCCTATATTATGAATACAGTGAAAATACCCCAGAAGTGACCACATCTTTAATATTATACCCCTTAGAAAGTGTTTAGACCACACATTTGAGGGGCATAACACCACATTTTACATTATCCTAATAATATGTACATTTAACTCAAAATATCTCTTTTCATAAGGAGCATAGTGGTGTTTGTGCCTCTAAATATTTTTAAGCAATTTCTCTTGAGTATTGCATCCCCTATAAGTAACCTTATACTGCTGTTTGGGCACACAACTAAACTCATAAGGTCATGAGCACCAATTTTAGTGCAAAATTTGTTTGAACAGTATTAAGATGATATGTTATATATACACAATTCCTGAGTTACTAGTAAAGTGAGGACCAGTGACAAGTGACTATATTTTGTAATCTACACCCCCTGTGGAATTTATTTAGGGATATAGTGAACATTTTGACACTGCACTCTCAGGGGTTCAACAGAACTCAAGGGACCATGGTGTTAAAAGGTATACACATTGGGAGAGATTTACCAAGCATGGTATAAAGTGAAACTGGCTCAGTTGCCCATAGTAACCAATCATGAAAAAGTTTTTTACTCTTGCACAGCCTTTATTCTTCTCCACTGTCCACAAAGAAAATATTGTTTTTAATATAAAAGATTGCTGTTACCATACATATGTTGATTGGAGATCAGTTGATCCATTGTTTACAATGTATTTAATAATCTGGACACTTAACCCCTAGACAACCCTGAAGGTACTGTACCTGTATGCCTTGGATGCCTGTCCCCAGACGACCCTGGCCATACAGGTACGTCCTGGGTTAAGTATAGTAACGTTCTCCGCTTGAGTGCCTATTACACTGATCAATGCTATGCCTGTGGCATAGCAATGATCAGTGTATGCAATCAAATAACTGCATGTAAAAGTCCCCCAGGGGGACTTAAAATGTGTTAAAAAAAAAAGTAAAAATGTTTTTAAAAATACCCCAAAGCCCCTCCCCCAATAAAAGTTAAAATCACCCCCCTTTACCATTATATAATAAAACATATAAATATACATAAACAAATGAACATATTATATACGGTGGTGTGCGTAATTGTCTGCTCTATTAAACTATAACAATAGTCACCCTGTATGGCAAGCAGCGTAAATGAAACAAAGGAAAAAAGCACAAGGATTGCCAATTTTATGTTTATATATATATAATAACAAAAAGTGATCAAAACATCCAATCTACACAAATATGGTATTAATAAAAAGAAGAGATCATGGTGCAAAAAATGACATCCTATACAGCCCCGTAGCTGAAAAACTAAAACTGTTATAAGAGTCACAATAGGGCCATTTTATTAATAGTTAATTGAAAGAAAAAAAAGAAAAAAAAAGAAAAAGGATTTAATAAAAAGAAAAATATATCATAAGAGAATCTGTGTAAACTTGCATATGGTTGTGTTTGGACTGACCTATAGAATAATGGTATCATGTCGCTTTTACCATATAGTGCATTGCGTGGACACAAAAGCCCCCCAAAAGTTACCATATTGCATTCTTTTTTCCAATTTCACCAATTTATATCTTCATAAATAATATTTTTGGGATTCCATCATACATGTTATGGTAGAATGAAAGACACAATTACAAAGTACACCTGTTCCTAAAACAAACAAGCTCTTACATGGCCCTGTAGATAGGAAACTAAAAAGTGCTAGAGCTCTTAGAAGGGGAGGAAGAAAAAACGAAAACGCAAAAATGAAAACTGGCGCGGTCCACTGGGTCATTTTGGGCCTGGTCCTCAAAGGGTTAAAAATGGAATGGTATTCAGTCTGGCAAACATTGAGGTTAAGAAAGATATTTTATTGCTCACTATTAAAGTAACAGTCACAATGAACAGTTTGCAGGTTGTTCATTATCATAACATCTGTAAAAACATAATTTAGTATTGCTTAGAGGATGGCTTGACAGCCTGCCACTTGGTATGAGTTCCCAGCACCTAAGGCTTATCACAACAGCTCTAGCTCTTTGTAAGTAGCATCTGGTTTCAACATTAACAGTTCATTAAAGGGACATGCTCATCAATACGTTTAGGGTTGTATAAAGTAGATTGAAGCAAAAATACTGGAAACAGTGTTAACCCTTACATGTAAGTTACTATTTAAAGCATAGGTGATTGATTAACCTAGAAATAGTGGTCATGACACAATTTATCTTCCTGTTATTGCTGTCCTGGCCCTTTTAACCCCTTAGTGACCGCTGTGCTGCCTTTTCACGGCGGCCACTAATGGACTTTATTCCGATGCATACGCCTTTTAACGGCGTACGCATCAGAATGAATTGCCGCCCGGCGGCGGCAGTGCGGGGGATCAGCGGTCAGTATGACAGCTGACCCCCTCCTGTAAGTGCCCGGAGCGGAGGATTCTCCTCTCCGGACAGTTTAACCCGTTAAATGCCGCTGTCAAAGCATGACAACGGCATCTAACGGGTTCCGTTGTGTACCCCCAGCCCCCCTCCCCCATAATAAAAATGCATTACATTCCCCATACACTATAACACATTACATAAAAGTGATCAAAAACACAAATCATATACATATTTGGTATCACTACGTCCGTAACGACCCAATCTATAAAACAATATCAATAATTATATTGCACGACACACACTGTAAAAAAATAAATAAAAAAACAGTACCAGAATAGCTGTATTTTATCAATCTGCTTTAGAAAATACGTCATAAAAGAGATCAAAAAGTCATATACATATAAAACTTGGTATCAATAGAAACTACAGATCTTCCTGCCGGTAATGCCCGCAGCCCCTCAGCTACCGGAGGTCGTTGAGAAGTTTGGGCAGAGTGTGGGCTCAATCCCGGCCAGTCCCTTCACCGACGATTGCCATTATTACCAGTATAACGGCGGCCACCGGTAACGGGCACTGCATGCTTTCATCTCTTCTCACCGTTAATCCACAGTAAGAGGAGATGAATACATTTCCCCCTCCCCCGTCCCCCCCGGAATAACCTTAGTGTTCACAGTGATTAATTCCTTAGGGTACAAACACACTTGCCGCATCGGCAGCGAGTTTCTCGCTGCGTTTTCGCAGCGAGACTCACTGTGGATCCCGGCCCTATGTACTCAATGGCAGACAAACTCGCAGCAGGGATGTACATCCCTGCTGCGAGTTTGTCCAAAGGCCGACCCGTTAACCCCCCAGCCGCCGGAGACTATACATCACCTGGTCCTGACTATACATCATCTGGTCCTTCGCTGATTCCCAGCATTTCCCACTCGGCCAATCAGTGCGCTGCCCCACCGCAGCACTGATTGGCTGAACGGGCCGCGAAGATGTCGGGAGCCCCGTAGCCGGGATCAGGTGACGTATAGTCTCCGGCGGCCGGGGAGTTAACGGGCCGAGCTGCGGACAAACTCGCAGCAGGAATGTACATCCCTGCTGCCAGTTTGTCTGCCATTGAGTATACATTGCTGGGATCCTCAGCGAGTCTCGCTGCGAATAAGCAGCCAGAAACTTGCTGCGGATACGGCAAGTGTGTTTGTACCCTTAAAAAAAGATCAAACTCTCATTCTCTCCACTACCAGAGGTGGCGAAGAGCATGGAGCAATGATCAGGGACTAGCCGATGTGGTCCTGGTACAAGTGATCAGCGGTATACACTATATACCACTGATCACTTGTTCCAAATGCTGCCGGCACTTTTTGTCCCCTGTCACCAAAAATCATTGGTGACGGGATAAAAAGTCAAGTGCCGCGGATTACCTGTAACCACCTCGCATTACCTGTAACCACCCCAGATTACCTGTAACCACCCTGCATTACCTGTAACCACCCCACATTACCTGTAACCACCCCAGATTACCTGTAACCACCCCAGATTACCAGTAACCACTCTGCATTACCTGTAACCACTCCGCTTTACCTGTAACCACTCCGCTTTACCTTTAACCACCCCAGATTACCTGTAACCACCCCAGATTATTCATAACCACTCCAGTTTACCTGTAACCGCTCAGATTACCCGTAACCACCCCAGATAGCCAGTAAACACCCCCAGATTGCCTGTAACCACCCCAGATTGCCACAGGTTACCCATAACCACTACAGATTGCCCGTAACCACCCAAGATTGCCCGTAACCACCCCAGATTGCCTATACCCACCCCAGATTGCCTGTCACTCCTACCCCAGATTGACCATCACCACCCCATTTTGCCTGTGACCCCCCCCCCCAGATTGCCCGTCACCAACTCAGATAGCCAGTAAACACCCCCAGATTGTCTGTTACCACCCCATATAAGCAGTAAACACCCCTAGATTGTCCGTTACCACCCCATATAGCTAGTAAACACCCCTAGATAGTCGGTAAACACACCCAGATTGTCTGTTACCACCCCAGATAGCCAGGAAACAGCCCCAGATAGCCAGTAAACAGCCCTAGATAGCCAGTAAACACCCCCAGATTGCCCGTAACCAACCCAGATTGCCCGTAACCAACCCAGATAGCCAGTAAACACCCCCAGATTGCCCTAAACATATTATTTGAAAATTTCTATTTTCCATTTTTTTCCGGCCTAATTGTGAATACTTTCCTCCATCCCCTGTAGGGTTAAAATGCTCATTATACCCCTAGATTAATTCCTTAGGGTATGTAGTTTCCAAAATGGGGTCATTTATGGGGGTTTCAAGTATACAAGCCTCCTAAACACACTTAAAAATAAAACGGGTCCCTAAAAAAATTAGTTTGGGAAATTTCATGAAAAATTGATAATTTGCTGATACATTTCTAAGCCCCGTAACACCCAATAAAAGTAAAATATGTTTACGAAATTATGCCAGAATAAAGAGGACATATTGGTAATGTGACCTAGTAACTAATTTATGTGATACGACTTTCTTTTTTTAGAAGCAGAGAATTTCAAAGTTTGTAAAGTGCAAATTTTTCAAGTTTTTCATGATATTTTTATGTTTTTCACAAACAACAAAAAAGATAGTGACCAAATTTTGCCACTAATATAAAGTACCATATGTTACAAAAAACAATCTCAGAATTGCTAGCATATGTTAAAGCATCACTGATCTATAAGCACATAAAGTGAGACAGGTCAGATTTCAAAAAATGAGCCTGGTCATTAAGGCTCAAATAGGCTTGGTCCCTAAGGGGTTAAAGGGGTCATGCGGAGAAAAGAAAGTTTTTATATTACTTGGTGCTAGATAGTTATATATGTTAGTAAATTACTTATTTCTAATTATCTCAAGTCTTCCAGAAGTTGGAAGTTATGAGTTCTTTCCAATTTGATGCAGTGTTTTTTGCTCCCACCTCTGTCAGTAACCTGAACTGTTTAAAGCAGTAGCAAATCATTCCTGCTTTGGAGAGTTACTGTTTTGGACAGAGGTGGCAGCAGAGAGCACCATATCAGAATGGTGGTGGTGGTGGGGGGATCACCCAGGATATTGGGTCTTTCCCTTATCTCCCTCTATAATCTAAAATTAAATTTTACAGGCTACTTTTTCTATGTGCTTAGGTGTGTTAACACAGACTGGACAAATCATAAAAGGCTAACTGCTGCTGATACCATAGTTCTTATCAAAAAGAAAGGTCAATGGGGAAGATTTAGCAAACTGGCGTTAAGTAGAATTGGCTCAGTTGCCCCTAACAACCAACTGTGAATGAAAAGTGAAATCTGGTTGCTAGGGGCAACTGAACCAATTCTACTTTACACCCCTTTGATATTCTTATTCATTCAGTGCACAAAAATATGTCTATACTGTCTTTTACCATGGAATTATTATTAAATTAGGGCTCGTCCACACTAAAACAGGCGGAACAGTAAAATGGGTAGAAATTCTGCTCAGAATCCCGAGTGCCTCAGTGTTTCAATGCAATGTGTTACATTGTCAATTCTTTGAGTGGAGAGCGACTCTGTACCCACAATCTGACCCTCCCAAACCCCTTCTACGGTACCTTTAGATAGATCCAAGATCTGTCCTGGGGTCCGTTCGGCAGGTGATGCAGTTATTGTCTTAAATAACAACTTTTAAACTCACAACCCTGTGTCAAATTGACGTGGCCTAGAGTGTCTGTGCCCAAGGCTTGCACCCCCCCTCCGTCCCTCTTCCCCACCCTCCACATCATTAGGAATGCTCCCAGGCAGAATATTTTCTATTCATCACCTGTCTGAACACTGCACAGGTGCCTTAATGATCCAGCTCATGTGCAGTGTTCAGACAGGTCATAGGGCCTGAGTACTCTAGGCCACAACAATTTGACACAGCGCTGCAAGTTTAAAAGTTTTTTTTTTTTTTTTTTGCACAATAACTGCATCTTCTGACGAACAGACCCCAGGACAGATCTTGGATTAAAAGCAGCTATCCAAGGGTATAAGTGGTTTGGAGGGATCAGATTGTGGTCTTTGTTAGAAACATTGAAAGCTCTTTTTATTTTCTCACTTCTTCTTTGCCTATGCTACAACCTCACTTTTGTTCACTAACTGTTCTGTAATTGAGTCCACACAAAACCTCTGAATGCCTAATCTTTAGTTTAAAAGAAAAAAAAATCTCTTGTTTTAAAACTACGAGGAATAGCAACACATAATGTATTTCAACTCCAAATGATATGCTTTCTGCCATATGTCACTGCTGAGTTCAATCTGTTTAGGTATAAGATTAGTCAGTGTGAATCTATTAAACTATATTATTTCAAATAAAAATCTATTTCTGTTCTTAATCTCTTACACAAAGGTAACTAGAAGGTTTATATTAGAATGCGTGTTACATTTTCATGCTTCATGAATATTAATCATATCTGTAATCTGTGTTTGTCTTATTGTGCATTTTGTCAGCTTTTCAAAGACATCTCTTTTTTTAAAGCCCTTAACTTGATGTAGCAAAGTAACACCGTAACACACTATGGCAGAGACAACATAAAATAATGAGCTGACATTAAAAAATATTTTAGCAAAAGTTTAACTTGAATATGTTGCTGTACTTTAGAATAGGAAGTAGGAATACCTTGCACATCAAGTACAGTGCAAAAAGCATTACTCATCTTTTTTTGGCAGTTTGACTGCATCCTTATGGACGTTCGTCATTTTGAGGCGAAGTAACGTCCATTATTTTAAACTCGTGGACGTGATCGCAAAAAAAAAAAAAAAAAGTTATTTGGCCTCAAAGTCCATAAAGACTTTGCATTGCTTTACTGTATACTTACCGTATTTTCCGGCATATAAGACGACTGGAAGTATAAGATGACCCCCAACTTTTCCAGTTAAAATATAGAATTTGGATTATACTCGCTGTTTAAGACTACCCCTCTTCCAATGCACACCAAATAAAAATTAATAAGAAACACCAGACAGCAGTGAGATCTGATAAGCAGAGAAGCAGGTACACTAAAACCGGTAGGATACAAGGGTGGCCCAGATGGCCAGTATCACTGTACCGTATCTCTTTTTTTCATACTTTGGACGTCTGCAGCTTGCTCTGCCCTTCATATGGTTGCTGCATATAGTATGCGTCGACCGCAAATTCTCCAGGACGGTTCCAAAGTTTTTCAGCACCCGCCCTATAAGACAACCCCTGACTTTTGAGAACATTTTCCTGGGTTAAAAAGTAGTCTTATATGCTGGAAAATACTGTAATCCTGCCATTGTTTCTAAATTATTGTGCACTCAATAACAAGTTAAATAAACTTAAAGCACATAATAAATTCATTAGCATTTTTCAATTTGCTGTGAACAGCTTTAAACAACCTAGGTCAAGACCTAAATTTTGGTGCAATCAAGGCGCAGTTTTATGGTGTCAGTACAGGTTTTGAATGAAAGGAAAACAAGCCTCTGCTTTTTCTTTTGTGTTTTGATTTGATGCACAGCAAGTAAATTGCTACTTGCCAAAAAAATAATAACATCCTTTACTATTGTTATTATACTAGGATATTTTGTGTCTATAGCAAGTACAAACTTAGGAAAATGTTAACCTTAAGAAACTTCTCTAAATAAATAGACTCTAATTACATATCGTTAGATAATTATTCTTTATGTATTGTTTAAAATGTACTCAAATTTTCCCTATGAAAGTTTAACACGTCCTTAAACTACATTCTGTCTGATGAGCCCTGACTGGGATTTCAGTTTGTGAATGCCGGGTCTTATTCTTTTTTTAAAATCCTTCTTCTGTGACAGTACATGTGTATGAGTTTTTACTTTTAACAAGGTTTTGACAGCCTATTGATGATATATTACAAAAGGACAATTTATTTCATAAAACTTTTCAAGATCTCTGATTGCAGTCAAAAGAAACCTTTATTGTATGCTTCCAGGGGATAATAATTTGAGCTGGTGAATAACCAAGGTCATTTGTGCCCGGATGTCCAGGTCAAATGAATGCGATGTTTCTCCCCTCCTTCTAAGAGCCATAGCGCTTTTATTTTTCCACCTACAGAGCTGGTTGGGAGGGGGGGGGGGCATTTTTGTGCCATGATCTCTAGTTTTTATAAGTATCATATTGGTGTAAAAGAACATTTATTATTGCTTTTTATTAATATTTTTCTAATATATAATTTAAAAAAATCATCATACTCAGTTTTTTTAATATATATATATATACACACCGTTCACCAAGTGGGAACAATAATGAAATATTTTAATATGTCATAATATTCTGCATGCTATGATATAGAATATGCTTATTTATTTGGCAGATTTTTATTTTTATAATGGTCACAGAGGTATTTTAAACCTTTATTTGGGGGGATTATAAGGTGTTTTTTTTTAAATACTTAAAAAAAAAAATCAATTATACTTAAAAAAAACCCTAACATTTTTACTTTACTGTTAAACATGTTATTATTAGATGACATATAATGATCTTTTGTATAACATAGCACAGCACAGATGAGTGTTAGCTGTGATCTGTGCATAGAGCCTGCCTGAGAGCAGGTTCTATGCACAGATGGACTATCCAATAGGACGGAGGTAAGTGTCTTACCCCCGCCTGTTGGTACAAGTGATCAGAACTCTTGCAGTAGGGCTGTGGGGGTCCTGATTAGTAAGTGACAGGTGCTTAACCTGTCACTGACTTCCTTAAACGCTGCAATTGCTATGCATGGCAGCATTGAAGGGGTTAATGACAGGCAGCTACTTTATTGCAGCTGCCTGTCATTATCTTCTGCTTCCGGGACACTGATATGTGCAGGGCCACTCACACTGCAGAGGTACCGCACACATCTAAAGCCCTCACTGTGAGTAAAAGTATCAGAGTTCTGCCTTGTAAGAAGTTGGGCACCTCTGTGTGATCTGGAGGTAGATTTTTATTTCTGGAAAGTTTAAAATGAATGTCCTAATTCAATGACTACAAGCAGAGAATTTGTAAATTGTGAGAAACTTAAACAAAACATTTAAAATAAAAATTGTGAAACATCAATCAATCAATCAATCAAACAGCTACCATTTATGTATACAGAGTATATTTTAAAGATTATATTTATATTTAAAGAGTTCTTGGCTAATTGTGACCTCTTTGCATTCTTGTTAAATAGACTCACCACTAACAATAGAGGTTCTAAAGAAACAGGGCTAAATAAGTACCTTGTTACATCTTTTTCTGTGAATTAAAATCTGTAGATCTTTTTTTTTTTTTTTTTTTTTTTATACAGAAAAACATTTTACAGACAATAACCATATTGTATTCCTTTTAATGAATTTTTGGCCAAAATATATACTGAGTGTTCAGACCCTAGTTGATTACTAGAATGAGCTGGGAGAAGACCACGCTAAATGTGTTCCCTCTCATCTCTGCGCCGTGTGATAGAGATGGACTTAAAGGTCTTTGAGGTCATTCTGGAAAGTGTGCATGAATATTAGAGAGAAGTACTGTAGTGGTCACACAAAAAATTGGACCATACAACCACAGTTCGTGTACACTACTCAAGTTGTTTGTGTTCTTCAATGAAGGATCTTTCAGACCTCTACTATATTGCAACATCAATGTATCCTAACAGGAACATGACCATTTCATATTACATCTTGGAGAAATTTATGAAAAAAAGACTCACAATTCTGAAGTCACACAGGGCTTAGGGTAACTCTACCTTCACCGCTCAGCTAACATAAATCCTCACCTGCTGTGATGTTTTGAGAGGCGGAGTCCTGAAAACATTATGGCAGGTGAGGATTGATGGTATCTCAGCTAAATCAGATAAAATCTAACAAAAAATTTTGCTTTCTTGTTTCTAACATGCCCTTATTCACTGAATTAACAACATAATAGAAATGTATAAAACTGCTACAAAGTTGCATTTATGCTCAAAAAGATAAACGTAGACTGCATACAAATGGATCCACTTCTTGGTTGAGAGAACATACAGTTACTCTGTCTGTACTAGTTTTAAGCCTGTTGATTTAAGGAAACAACTATTTCCCTTACGTCCTCAGCAGCAGCACGAATGGGGAAGATCCTATCTTCCTGCAATGGTAGGACAGATGGTACTAATAAAAGAAGATTGATTAGGAGCCCTATAAGAAGGCCATACAGACCCCTCCTCCTTGTGTTTTTTTCTGTCCTCCTGTGGGACAGGTGGTAGGAGAGGGAAGCGGGCTCAGGCCTGTGTCTGACTTTCCTTTCCAAAGATTCTTCCTTTCCACATGGTCGTGTGGAGAGGGGGAGTTTATAAAAATGTTGTTTTTCCTGCTCTGCTGTATCAGAGAGGAGATTATTTACTTTTTGGTAGAGCTATGGCTCAGCTTCTCTGCTGTATGAAGCCGCTGCGTGAGGGAAGCCATGAAACTGCTGCAGTAAGTATCATGGTGCTGCCAGATCTGTGCCCTCACCTGGGCGGCTGCTGATGGTTCTTGATACTTCAGCAAGGTAAGATATGCTGTTTTTTCTTTTTGAGCTGGAAGCCCGGCCTGTGTGTCAGGAGGATTATTGTATATGGATCTATATATGTATATATATATATATATATATATATATATATTATGTTGTATGAGGCTTTTACGCCTCAAATGTGTCGTTTCAATATCTTTCACTTTTTTTTAACATTGGTTGTGCAAGTCCTGTTAGACTGCTTCACTATATGAGTGACCTATATAACTATAGTGTGTATACAGGAACACAGCTTTAAAGCTGCTAGTTGTGTATTTAGTACACCTGCTGTCTCATTATTTTTTCCAGTACTGCTACAATGAAGCTATGAAACTGTGTGTGTGTGAACACAGCCCTAGGGCTGCTAATTGTGTACACCTGTTGCCTCATTACTTTCTATAGTACTGCCATCAGATGATGCAGTGAAGCTATAAAACTGTGTGTTTGTGTGTGCACACAACCCTAGAGCTGCTATTTGTGCATTGTGAACACCTGCTGCCTAATTACTTTCTATAGTACTGCTACCAGATGATGCAGTGAAATTGTGTGTGTGTGTGTGTGTGTGTGTGTGTGTGTGTGTGTGTGTGTGTGTGTGTGTGAACACAGCCTTAGAATTGTAGTTGTGTAGTGTGTATACCTGCGGTCTGATTACTTTTCCAGTATTTCTATCAGATGATACAATGAAGCTATAAAACTGTGTGTGAACACAGCCTTAGAGTTATTGTGTAGTGGTAGATACACCTCCTGTCTAATAACTTTCACTAATACTGCTAACAGATGATGCAGTCACCCTATGGAGCGTCTGTGTGCTACTCCAGTGCTGCCATTTAAGAATGCAGTGAAGCTACTGTGTGTGAACACGGCCTTAGAATTGTTAGTTGTATACTATACACCTGCTGTCTATTTACTTTCACTATACTGCTATCAGATGATACAGTGATCATGTGGACCTTCTGTGTGCTAACATTTAAGAATGCAGTGAAGCTACTGTGTGTGAACACTGCCTTAGAATTTAGTCGTGTACTATGTACACCTGCTGTTTAATTACCTTCACTAATACTGCTATCGGATGATGGTTATCATGTGGACCTTCTGTGTGCTGCTATTTAAGAATGCAGTGAAGTTATGAAGCCACTGTGTGTGAACATTGCCTTAGAATTGTAGTGTACTGTGTAACACCTGCTGTCTGATTTCTTTCACTATACTGCTATCAGATGATGCAGTGCCCTATGAAGCTACTGTGTGTGAACACAGCCTTAGAGTTGCTAGTTGTGTACTGAATACATCTATCTGATTACTTTCCCTAATACTGCTATCAGATTATATAGTGACCATATGGAGCTATGTGTGTGAGCACAGCCTTAGAGCTGCTGGATGTGTACTGGATACACCTGCTATCTGATTACCTTCCCTAATACTCCCATCAGATGATGCAGTGATTCTATGGAGTTTTTTTTTGCGCTGCTCCAGTGCTGCTATTTAAGAATGCAGTAAAGCTACTGTGTGTGAACATGGCCTTAGGATTGTAGATGTGTACATCTGTGTACTATCTGATTAGTACTGTTATCAGATAATGCAGTGACCTATGAAGCTACATGCTTAGAGATGATGTGTACTGTGTATCACCTGCAGTCTAATTACTCTGTAATACTGTGTACACCTGCTGTCTAGTTACACTCTTTAATACTGATATCAGATGATGCAGTGACCCTATGGAACTTCTGTGTACTGAAGGATGCAGTAAAGCTATGAAGCTGCTATGTGTGAACACTGCCTTAGGGTACAAACACACACAGCAGATATGCAGCAGATACGCAGCAGATTTGATACTGTGTTCAGTTATTTACATCTAATCTGCTGCGTATCTGCTGCGTATCGCAGCAGTAAATACGCAGCGTATATGCCGTGTGTGTTTGTACCCTCAGGATTGCTGGTTGCATATTCAGTGCACCTGTGTGTCTGATTCCAGGCACTCTGCACTAGTCTGTTAGTCTGGCACAATTTCCATCCTTGGATGTAGCAGGATTCTGGTAACAGAACTTCTGAAGTGGAAAAAGCTTTCTTGGCGTACAGATCCTGCAAGATTCGACTTTCAGGTGGCAGGGAATTCATTTGTGGATTGCAACTTTTTCTCAGAAGAGACAATGACTGCTTAAGATTTTACATCTGAATGATAATCTACAGGCTGAACTGGATGGAGTCCGAGGTCATGGCTCCTTCAGACAAACAAACACCTTGTTCAAAATTATTTTCTTAGTAATTTTCAAAAAAATAAATAAATAAATAAAATAAAATAAATAATTGTCTATTACTATAGCTGAGCAGTATAGTTGGCTGCCCAATCCCCACAGTTTGGAGACTGGTCCTTCGTTGAAAGGGGGCAGATGGTCACTCCAATATAAAGATAATTGGATCTGTATTGGACATTCTTTTTTTTTTTTTTTTTTTTTTTCTTATGATCAGGTCCATTATCTGCCCCAGTCTAATAAGAAGAGAAGGAACTTCTACTTTTGTTCCACATTCCGTAGGAATTCTAGTACGGAAGGTAAAGGAAAGAATCCTGCACAAGAAGGACCAGACGTCTCGGAGGCCTTGGGGATGGGGACAAGAACTTGTGACTACGTCTTTTCTGACAATTTATTTCCATAATGAGAGAGGTCTGTACCAGTGTTATATTGAATTTCACAATCTGAGGAAGGTGATATATGTGGGATCTATGATCTGTAGGTCCCTCCTAGAGGGATGTTATCTCACCATGTATACCTGCATATACCTGACTGCAGCTGCCTCTGAGGAAGCTGCTGTATGTGGGATCTATGATCTGTGGGTCCCTCCTAGAGGGATGTTATCAGACCATGTATATCTGTATACAGCCTCCTCTGAGGAGGGTGCTGTATGTGGGATCTATGATCTGTGGGTCCCTCCTAGAGGGATGTTATCTGACCGTGTATACCTGCATGTACCTGTATACAGCCTCCTCTGAGGAAGGTGCTGTATGTGGGATCTATGATCTGTGGATCCCTCCTACAGAAGGATGTTATCTGACCAGGTATACCTGCATGTACCTGTATACAGCCTCCTCTGAGAAGGCGGTTGTATGGAGGATTTATGATCTGTAGTTCCCTCCTAGAAGAAGGATGTTATCTGACCAGGTATACCCGCATGTACCTATCTACAGACAAAAGCTTCATATTCCTTTACATCAAGACCCTTTGTACAAGGCAATTGGCATTCTTTTCAATTTACAGCCCTTCTGTTTGGAATCATCTTGGCTCCATCTACAGTCACCAAGGTGATGTCTATTGTACTTTGACTGTTTGAGAAAATTGAAGCTCATCATTGTTTCTGGCATGGAACAATTCCTAGGGAGGAGAATAGATCCCCAGTCTGTGATTCTCTCTTCCTCCAGAGAGATTACAGAAGTTGACACAAGTCGGGGTTCTCGGCACTCCCCAGTTGCTGTCACTTCATCTCATACCCTTGGGTCTTATGTCTACACTGGAAATAACACCCAGAGACAAGGATAGCTTTCCCTGCTCAATGGCAGCAGTCTCCCAATGAAGTGGGTAGAGAAAACCATTGATGTATCAAGCACACAGTGGGGCGCTTGTATGCAGGAGCAACGAGCAAAGGAGCCTTAATCCCCATCAGAGATGTTGCTGGCATCCAACATATGAAGTGAATACTAGTCCACTCCAGCACATTAATCTATGGCAAGCTATCAGTATAAGATCAAAACCGCATCTAGGATGGCGCATATCGATCTTTATAGGGGCACTAAATCAGTAGCATTACTACTGGAGGCAGAGGCATTTATAGGGGCACTAGCAGCATTACTACTGGAGGCAGAGGTATTTTGTCTGCTGGCAATCTATGCTGCGATGTAACCCTGTCGGAGGAACGGTCTCTGGACCAGAAGCTTTCTGGTAAATCGCATGGAGGATAGACCTATTCCTATTGAAGGTTCAAATTGGAAAACCTTTTTTTCCTCACTCCTAAAAAGCCCAGAGTCTTGCAGAATCTCAGACAAGGTTGGGCCTTGGTCAGCCTCATTTGCCCCTATTGACCCAAGAGGGCATGGTTCACAATGGTGAGCCCCCTGCCTAAGAATCTTCTGGGAACTCTCCCAGTCTCCCCAGCTACTGACTCAGAGTAGCAGAGATTACTCCCAGCGTCCCTGCCAGGTGTGGGCAGAGGCTAAAAATCTTGCAAATAGCAAGTCTCTGGTTTCATGATGGCCTTTTATTATCTAAAAGCATGGCGCTCTCTCCTGATGCTAATTCCATAGGAATAATCGGGAGGCTTCTGTATACCCTTAGTTAATAACTCAAGAGGGCAGGCTTGTCCGAAGCTTGACTGCCGTCAACAAGGTGGGAATTGATATGCTGTCAAAGTGGTGACCACTCTTATGCAGTCCAGAGCCGCAACTGTCTACAGAACCTACCTGAAGGTAAAGAAGATGTTTGAAGCCTGGTGGGTGAAAGTCTCTTCCACATTTCCATTGTTACAATCCATTACTCCTGCCAACACGGGAGAGAAGGAGCTTAATACCTTAGATGTGGGAAGGGCTTGGAGCATGTATATTGAACGGACAAACTCCTTCAGGAAATCTAACCACTTGTTTTTATCCTTTGCAGGGAAAAACAAAGGATGCAAGTCATCCAAAGCTTCTCTGTCCAGATGGATGAAGAAGCTGGATTACAAGTACCTGATGCAATCAAGGCACATTCAATGAGGGCAATATCATCCACATGGGCTGAAAAAAGATCTGTACCCTTGGAACAAATATGCAGGACTGCTTCATGGTCGTCCGTTGAAACCTTTGTCAAGCACTATAGACTAGATATTCACGAGTCTGATCAACCATTTTTTGGCTCAGCCATTCTGTCTTCTGTAATGTAATGGCCCTCCCTAGTCTGTTTTCATAGCTTGCTATATCCCTATTTGTGCTGCTGCTGAGGACGTAAGAGAAAGGATAATTTTTTACTCACCGTAAATTTCTTTCCTGTAGTCCGAAGCAGCAGCACAGACTTCCCGCCCTGATTTAAACAAACTATTATTTATGCAGCATATCTTGATTGTTTTAATGCCTTATTAACTAAGATTTTATTATGAATTTTAATTTTTTTTGTCGTTAGAATTGACACAAGGAGGAGGGGTCTGTATGGCCTTCTTATAGGGCTCCTAATCAATCTTCTTTTATTAGTACCATCTGTCCTACCATTAAAGGAAGATAGGATCTTCCCCATTCGTGCTGCTGCTTCAGACTACAGGAAAGAAAATTTACGGTGAGTAAAAAATTATCCTTTAATTGACTGATAGCCATATAGAGGTTTTTTAAAGATAGAAAAAATCTATATCTAAAGTTTATTAAAAATTGTAAAAAAAAAAAATTATAAACTTTTTTTTTTAACTAGAAAACCTGATTAAACATGCAGCTCTGTCTGATATTCTGTGATAGAATAAAGCAGAAATTTTATGTATCAGTTTAATGTATGAAGACATGGTAATGTGTGTGCTTTTAAATAAACAGCACATTGTATTGTATTACTCACAATGAAGCCATGCAATTACTTTACTGTACCAATACTCCTATATATAGAGAGAGGGAGCAAGGTGACTTTGGAATAAACCAGTTTTAAGGTACAAACCCACTTGACGTATTTGCTGTGTGGATCAGTCTTAAAAATAAGCAGGCAAAACGCAGGTTGGCTTTATACAATTGTTCTGCGTTAAAATACGCAATTGCGTATTTTTGAAGCATGAAGCTTGTTGTTAGCAAAGCATCAGTTGTTAACAACCTGTGCAAAAAACGCATGTAGCTTCATGCTTCAAAAATACGCAATTGCGTATTTTAACGCAGAACAATCGTATAAAGCCAACCTGCGTTTTGCCTGCTTATTTTTAAGACTGATTCACGCAGCAAATACGTCAAGTGGGTTTGTACCCTTAGGCTATGTTCACACAACGTTATATTTCAGTAAAGAACGGACACTGATTGCAATGAAAGTCAATGAAGTCAATGCAATGCCGCCAACTGTGTTCAGACATTGTAACGTTAACGCCCGTTCTTAGAAAATAATGTGTATGCCTATTTCAAGACGCTGTTCCATGAAGAGAGTACAGAAATAATAGCTGTTCACACAATGTAATGTGAGGCAGCAGCCGGACTTTGTATTAAAGTGAATGGTTCATTGATTTGTGGGCACACCCAACGGTGTCTGGAAGTTAATTGTAAAAAAAGAACATTCCTTCAGCCGATACAGAGATATAGACTGCAGGAACGTCACAAAGGCGGTTTAACAGCGTCCGTTGCATAGCCGTGTAAACATAGCCTTAGGGAGGACTTACTTGTAACTGATCCGCAGTGAATTTCACGAGTTCTGGGACATCAGGATGCCAGGAGCCCCCGAAGCAAGCTGGAGCATGGACCTGGTATGCAGCGGGCCGCTGCGTGTTAAGGGGCCAGTATATATATACTCGTAGCGGGATAAAAATTCCGCTGTGAGTATGTAATGCTAATCAGAATGACAGTTAAGGGACCTGCAGCAGATTTTGCTGCAAACTCGCAGTGGGAAATCCGCTGCTGATCAGTTACGTGTGAATGTACCCTCAGTCTCAATAAATGGGCAATGGTAGTTGACAGGCATCTTTTAAAAGGATCAGAAAATATTCAGTAAGAAACACTTTTTAATATTTGTCACATTAGTATCCCTGTTGAAGACATCTGTAACATGAACAGGTGAATTATACTGCATGTTCTTATAAAATATAAAAGTACATATAAGCTACACACAGCATTTACTAGCAATGTTGACTTTTTATAAAAGGAAAGGGCACAAATAACAGCAAGGTCTTTACTCCCCAATTGTTTAATTTCAAAGAAAGCGGATGACTGTGCATGTTAGTGCAGATTGGCAGTGTAACAGCTAAGTAATGCTTTAACAGATTACATCACATCACCTGCAATAGCCCATTCATTACTCACACCATGCAGACAATTATGTTCTTGTTAGAGAAATGATTTCATTTCATTACCCCAGTGTTGAGATTGGCTCTTTGGCCCACCACTGCTGTCCAGAAAGAGAGGTCATTATGTATCAGCAATATTGTAAGGGTTACTTGATTAAAAAGAGCTGTGCTAGCATGGCATGTTAACAGTTGCTTTACTGATTCACTGATAAAATGTACTGCAGTAATAATTGAAAAGATGGCCTCAATAAATTAAGGAACATTTCGATGATTTTTTTTACATTGGCTGAGCAGAAAAGTCTTTCAAGAAAATAAAAAGGCTGGCTGTATTGGTGAAGAGATAAATTAATGTAGAAGTGCATTTTAAAAAAAATCAGAAATACATTATAAGGCTGGGTTCACACTACATATATTTCAGTCAGTATTGCAACCAAAACCAGGAGTGGATTAAAAACACAGAAAGGATCTGTTCACACAATGTTGAAATTGAGTGGATGGCTGCCATATAACAGTAAATAACTGCCATTATTTCAATATAACAGCTGTTGTTCTAAAATAACAGCAAATATTTGCCATTAAATGGCGGCGTTCCACTCAATTTCAACATTGTGTGAACAGAGCCTTTCTGTGTTTTTAATCCACTCCTGGTTTTGGTTGCAATACTGACTGAAATATACATATACTGACTGAAATATACATAGTGTGAACACAGCCTTAAATTGTTAAAATGACTATAATCTGGACATGGGGAGATAAATGTGAACAGCGCTGCAATGTGTGAGGTCTGCAAGACATAGGTAGATGCAGGGGAGTAAAAGGAACACTCTCACCTGGCGTGGTTGTGCAAATGCAAGGCACAACTCTCAATGATCACATGTGTGTGGACCGCAGCCACTCCCAGAAACCAAACCGGTAATGCATGAAACACAAATCCTCCACTCCAACCACTGGGTAAGATCGGGCGCTGGTCCAAGATAGGCCAAAAGTAAATGATAAAGATAAAAAACTATTTATTAAAATACAACGCGTTTCGAAGTCGTGCTGACTTCTTTCTCAAGTGTATAACAAAGAAATGTTTTTTTCAAGATCTATAAAAAGGGTGGTTTGCTCATGCCCAGTAGCAGACAGAATACAGGTGATGTCTAATTACATACATAGTACCTCCCAACAGGGAGCAGATCAAGTTACAAATAAACCTATTTCCACTTAATACATGAAACACTTCTACAAAAACACAAAAAAAGAAATAAAAATGTAAGAAAAATATATAAAAAATTATTATATATAGAAGATTTAACATATATATAAAATTATGAAATAATAAAAGCCTATCTTGTATTCTCAATGGTTTCATTTAATCCCTGCGGTGTAAGAGTAGCTAATTTAAAAATCCAGAAGGATTCCCGATTTATTAGTTGTCTATATCTGTTCGGGTAATTTTCTGGGATTTGTTCCAATATAATAAGGGTTAAATCAGTGGGATTATTCTGGTGATGACTTGAAAAGTGTTTAGATATACTATGAAGAAGGAAAGCTTCAGTCCACAGCTACATTCCAATAGATATATAACGAACTGTGTCTCACAATTAAGTTTGCTACGAATAAAATATAATTTCCCTGTGGTATTAGATTTAAATGTAGTAACTGGGGTCGGGGGCATCCGTTCACAACACAGACAGCGATTATGCCCGCATCTTGTGGATCCCACCTCTTTTGATACATTTTGTATTTGTTCAGGATTCCTATTCTGAACCCTTCTAAGTCTACTAGGGGCAACATGACCCCGCATAGTTTTTGTTCTGCGGAAAATAATATTAGTCCTCTTAGGAATCACAGATTTTAATATTGGATCATCACACAGGATAGACCAATTTTTTTGTAGATAATTTTTAATTACAGACAATTTTTAATTTTTAAATGGAGTGTACAGAGACGCTGCCTGTGTCCTGGATGTGTCGTGCAGCCTCTATCATGAATGATAGAGTCTGCACGACACATCCAGGACACAGGCAGTCTCTCTGTACCCTGCTGCCTGTGCCCGGAGGATGACGGGAGTGGCATGCTGACGGGAGAGGAGCTGCTGGGGCCGCCGGACAGGTGAGTAACTGGTTTGTTAATTTGGGGGGCACTGGCTACTATGAGGAGCACTGGCTACTATGGGGGGCACTGGCTACTATGGGGGCACTGGCTACTATGGGGGCACTGGCTACTATGGGGGGCACTGGCTACTATGGGGGGTACTGGCTACTATGGGGGCACTGGCTACTATGGGGGGCACTGGCTACTATGGGGGCACTGGCTACTATGGGGGGCACTGGCTACTATGGGGGCACTGGCTACTATGGGGGGCACTGGCTACTATGGGGGGCACTGGCTACTATGGGGGGCACTGGCTACTATGGGGGCACTGGCTACTATGGGGGCCACTGGCTACTATGGGGGCACTGGCTACTATGGGGGGCACTGACTACTATGGGGGCACTGGCTACTTTGGGGAGCACTGGCTACTATGGGGGGCACTGGCTACTATGGGGGGCACTGGCTACTATGGGGGGCACTGGCTACTATGTGGGCACTGGCTACTATGGGGGGATTGGCTACTATGGGGGGCACTATATGGGGGGCACTGGCTACTATGGGGGGCACTATATGGGGGGATTGGCTACTATGGGGGGCACTATATGCAAAGATGTGGGGATTTGATGGCGGCGGTTGGGGGGGCAATTCGCACCTCTGCTCAGGGGCCCATAATGCTGTTAAGACGGCCCTGCCTCTTTGTGTTGGTCCTTGATCCAATATGACAGCTGCAACATGTCCAGAGACATGCTTCTATTTTATAAACACATTTGCCTTCATTTTTTTACATATTTTATTTCTCTAATGTAGATATGCAACATATGTTACATGGGCTACTACCTTATCTTTTGCAGCAGTTTTGAGTTGCCCCCTAGGTGAATTGAGCTTAGAATGATGATCAGCAATGATGCCTTTTGTCCTAGTGGACTCCAAGGCTGTGACCCTCACGGCAGCTTCTGTGGTATTGATTTTGCTTAGTTAGACAAAGCAAAACACAGCATCACAATACTATAGCTGTGTTTTTGGAATTCATCTGAAAGACAAAATCCATGTAATCTCTGGGAAAATCAAGTAAAAACAATTTTAGGACACCAAAAGTTGAAGCAGCCCATTGCTCTGCATCTTGGAAGCACTTGGTTTTGCTTAGGTTATGTTCTAGGTTATGGAAAGGCATTCGTCTCATTATAATGATGGCCACGAATAATGATCACTATAAGGCCATGTTTACATGGCGTATTGTACCGACCGTTCCGTGACCCGGCCGGGTCACGGAACGGCCAACCTCTGCAAGGATCATCCCGGCTGGATGATCTTTATGGCCGTAGAGTTCTGATGTGGGTGCATCGGCGCACCCACTTCCATTAGAACACTGTGAAACAAGTGGCCGCAGCCGCTCACTCCACAGCGTGCACTGACATGGTTTCCTACAGCCGATATTCAATGAATAGCGGCTGCAGAAAACTGACATGACAGTTCTTTGCGGCCCCCGCTTGGGATCCCGGCCAGAGCGTATACAATCTGTATACGCTCTGGCAAGGATCCTATAGAAGAACATGCAGTGTAGTTATGCGTACAAAGTACGGCCGTTGTTGCCGATTGGCTGTGTGAACATAGCCTAATAATGATAATGATAAGCATTGATAATAATAATAATAATAATAATAATAATAATAATAATAAGAAGAAGAAGAAGAAGAAGAAGAAGAAGAATTCTTTCTTCTGTTAAAATGTATGTCGAAGAATTGATGCTGACCACTGACATGACCTGTCTTCTGTGTATTTTTAAAAAATGCAGGAGGACATATTGTAAAAGGCAAAATATTATTATTTCTATTTAAAAAAAAATCTGGGCTGTGTTTTTCTGACCTAAAAAAGTCAATAATATGACTAAACCACGCACACTACTATTTCTACCACATACTGGCTGGATCATACCACCAAGCTTATACAGAATAATAACCACCATGCACAGACCAATATTACCTATAGTGTAAATACAGTAGTGATCCCAGCTTTAAACAGTTTTTGCAGACTGTGTAGAGCTGGGATTACAGTGTACTTGCACCTTGCACCTTTCCAGCATATTTCCTATCTTTAGTGCCTTAAACAATTCCATGCCAGTACATAGATCCCTCCATATGATTGATATTAATGCCCTCAGTAGGTGTTTAATTTCCCTCTATTAAGTAGATATTCTCTGTTGGTAGATAATTCCACCCCACCCCCATCAGGTAGATGACCCCAGTGGATAGGAAATGTCCCCCTATTAGATAGATATCACCCCCATTAGGTAGAACCCCCGCCCCCCCCACACACAAGTAGGTAATCATCCCAGATCATGTAGAAGCCCCCAGTTGATAAATTATCCCCCTCCCCCCCCCCCCCATGCATTAGATAGATGTTGGCCTCCAATGGCCTCAATATAGCTTATAGCCAATATATCTATACAATATGTAGGCTCTGTTCCAACCCTTATCATTACATGAAAAACAATAGCAGAACAGTTATAAGAATTATAAGTCATACTTTCATCTCTAAATTTCAAATTGGAATTATAATGACAAATCAACATTTATCTCAGACTTTAGACCTACAATTTAGAGTTTAGAAGGAATTAATATATGAGCTCAATGGACCAGAAAGCAAAGGTTGTTTCATTTCAGTGGAAGTGAAAGAATGATATTAATCATTTACAATAACTTTTATTTGAACTTTTGATAAACAGCCTTTCAGACAGTTTCCTAATGCTACTGTTAGTAAACAATTTACTAGAAATGAGTTTCATATCCACAAATAAGAAAGCAGAATACGCAGATAATCAGAAAATATTGTGCCGCAGACAATGCAGCAAAGGTGAGCTCTTTCATTAATCCTGAAGCAAGAGCACATAAAAGACCAAATCGTTCTCTTTGTAATGTATTAATAAAACAGTCACTTGTTTGGTATGAAGATGAACAAGGAAAATCTGAAAGGAGAAAATACAGAGCTTTAATAGCAGCAATAACTGGACTCTAAGATGTGTGTTGAATAATTTTTACCAAATAAAATACAATTTCATATCACTAAAACTAGGCTGCTGAGCAAAAAACGTCGGCAGTCGGGTCAAATTAATGCAATGTTCCTCCCTGCTTCTAAGAGCCATAGTGCTTTTATTTTTCCACCTACAGGGATGGTTGAGGTGTCATTTTTTTGCACTATGATCTCAGTTTTTTATTAATATCATATTGGTGTAAAAAAATTTTGATTGCTTTTTATTATTTTTTTTTCCTGATTTTTATAATTTTAAAAAATCATTGTGCAGGAACAATATTGTTATATTTTAATAGATTGGACAATTTAGCACGCTACGAAATGGTATTTTAAATTTTTATTGGGGGTTTTATAAGGTTTTTTTAAGTTACTTTTTTAATTACACTTTTTTTACACTTTTATTTCATTGTGAAACATGCAATTATTAGATTGCATATACTGATTTTTGCTATAGCATAGCATAGATCAGTGTTATCGGAGATCTTTGCATAGAGTCATAGAGAGCATATATGAGCAGCATGGCAGCGGGGGTCCTGATAAGTCAGTGACAGGTGCTTAGCTTGTCACTGACTTCCTTAAATGCCGTGATTGCTATAGATTGTGGCATTTAAGGGGTTAATGACAGTGTGTCCGGGGCCTGTCATTAATAACAGTCACAATATGGCCATTTTAAAAATAGCTATTTGCAAAGAAAGATGTTTTACTGGTGAAAAAAAAGTAAAACATTAGAAAAGCTATGTAAACTTTCATACGGCTGTATTCAGACTGACCTGTAGAATAAAGATAAAACGTCAGTTTTACCATAAAGTGCATTACATAAACACAGAAACCCCCCAAAATTTTAGGGTTCCGTCTTTAACCCTTTGAGGACCAGGCCCAAAATGACCCAGTGGACCGCGCAAATTTTGATCTTAGTGTTTCCGTTTTTCCCTCCTCCCCTTCTAAGAGCTCCAGCACTTTCAGTTTTTTATCTACAGGCCATGTAAGGGCTTATTTGTTACAGGAATAGTTGTACTTTGTAATGGTGTCTTTCATTTTACCATAACATGTATGATGGAATCCCAAATATATTATTTATGAAGATATAAATTGGTGAAATCGCAAAAAAGAATGCAATATGGTAATGTTTGGGGGGTTCCTGTGTCTACGTAATGCACTATATGGTAACAGCGACATGACACTATTACTCTATAGGTCAGTACGAACACAACCATATGCAGGTTACACAGATTCTCTAATGTTATATATATTTTTTTAAATGAAATCCTTTTTTTTGGCAATTAATTATAAATAAAATGGGACTATTGTGACGCTTATAAAGGTTTTATTTTTTCACCTACGGGGCTGTATGGGGTGTCATTTTTTCCGCCATGATCTCTAGTTTTTATTAATACCATATTTGTGAAGATCGGACGTTTTGATCACTTTTTATTAATTTTTTTATATACATAATGTAACATAAAATCGGTAATCCGCGCACTTTTTTCCCTCTTTTCGTGTATGCCGTTTACCGTTCGCAATGACGCTTGTTATATTTTAATAGATCGGACAATTACGCACGCTACGGTATATTATATGTTTATCTATTTATTTATTTTTATATGTTTTATTTATATAATGGGAAAGGGGGGTGATTTAGACTTTTATTGGGGGAGGGGTTTTGGGGTAGTGTGTTAGTGTTTTTAACTTTTTTTTTTTTACACATTTGAAGTCCCTTTGGGGGACTTGTACATACAGTACTTGGATTTTTACACTGATGAATGCTATGCCATAGACATAGCATTGATCAGTGTTATCGGCGCTCTGCTCATTGAGCCTGCCTGTGCAGGCTCAGTGACCAGAGCGCCGATCGGACCGCACGGAGGCAGGTGAGAGAGCTCCGGCGGCCCGTTTTACCGATCGGGACCCCCGCAGTCACACTGCGGGGGTCCCGATCGGTAAGTGACAGGGGACTCCCCCTGTCACTCACACTTAAACGCCGCGGTCGCGCCGCGATTGCGGCGTTTAAGGAGTTAATGACACGCGGCAGCGCGATCGCTGCAGCGTGTCATTGCCGGTGAGGTCCCGGCTGCTGATTGCAGCCGGCCCCCACCTGCTATGAAGCGCGCTCCGCTCCGGAGCACGCTTCATAGCGTGAGAAACACCCAGGGCGTACAGTTACGCCCTAGGTCGTCTGGGGACAGACTTCCATGGCGTAACTATACGCCCTGGGTCGTCTAAGGGTTAAGGGGTTAAGGAATAATTTTCATTTTGCATATTGCTGCATGAAGTAATGGCAGAAAACAGGGAAAAAATGTCAATAACTGTTTTGTTATATTAGTTAATACACTATATATGAATAATAATAAATATATATGATTACTTTACTTTGGTATCACAACATACTTTGGTATCACAACATCTCACAACTTTTCACTGACCTCCATACTGTTTTGAGAAAAAAATGTTCTACAGATTCAGTTATTCTGTTCCTGACCCATCTATCTGCTACCTGCAATGACCTTCTGACCGCCATGTCAGAAATGTATTGCTGCATGACCAATAAATGTAAAAATGCACTTGGCTTATACTTCTGTGAAAACAGCTTTATTCTACACCTAAATATGTGAGAATCATATCTAATGCATATCTAATGTGACTCCAGTCTAACAGCAAACACAAATATTCAACGGTATACACCTACACTAAATTATTCCCTCCGGGACATCAGGTCATGTGTATGGTATTCTGGGACAATGCTAACAATCCAAGACTGCCTGCTTAATAGATACCACGGCTTTATTTATGCATAGAGTTTTATTGCAGTACTGTCACAGTTCTGCAGTGTATTCACAATGCAATACTACAATGAAATGACACAGTACCACAATTAAACTGCAATGTGTAAACACAGCCAAACTTCTGTCATTTTAACATTTAAGATAGTTATAGAACATGAATAGTTTATTTTATTCTTCAGCTAATTAAATGACATGTATACAGTTCTAGTGAGACCAAATTGGGAATACTTTGTCCAGTTCTGGAGACATCGCCTACAAAATGATATTGATAAAATAGAACCGGACCAAAGATGGGCTTCAAAAATGCTAGAGGCATATAACCTATAGGAATCCATATACAGATGCCAAAATTAGGAGAGTGAACTGATGATCCAGTGCAACAATACAAAACAAATTAGATTTGTATTACTCACACAACAGAGGGGAGCTTGGCCATACACTCCCTACCTCCAGCCAGGATCGTGTTACTCAGATGTTACTAGAATCCACCTTCCTTGTGTTGATACTTCTTTGATCAGCATTTTCCGCTCTGGATGCTTCACCATGAACATATCCAGAGTGGAGAACACTGATCAAAAGAGCAGAGGCCACGGGGCGTGTAGAAATATCCAAGTATCAACATGAGAAAGGTGGATACTAGTAACATCTAAATAACATCTAAATTACTAGTAACATCTAAATTAGGGGTGTCAAACTCAAATACACAGTGGGCCAAAATTAAAAAATTGGACAAAGTCGTGGGTCAACGGATTTGGCGGTTCTGGCACTGTCAGTGGTGTGAGACTCCCAGTGCTGTGCACTATTATAAATCCAAACCCATGTAATAGCCACCCCCCCCCCCCAATATTGCCCCATGTTGTAGCCATCCCTCACTAGTAGTCTTATATAGTAGCCATCCCTCCACTATAGTCTGTTATATAGTAGCCAGCCCTCCACCATAGTCTCTTTATATAGTATCCAGCCCTCCCCATAGTCTCTTATATAGTAGCCAGCCCTCCCCATAGTCACTTATATAGTAGCCAGCCCTCCCTCATAGTCTCTTATATAATAGCCAGCCCTCCCCCATAGTCTCTTATATAGTAGCCAGCCCTACCAGTAGTCTCATATAGCAGCCAGCCCTCCCCAATAGTCTCATGTAGTAGCCAGCCCTGCCCAGTAGTCTCATATAGTAGTTAGGCCTCCCCCATAGTCTCATATAGTAACCAGCCCTCCCCATAGTCTCTCATATAGTAGCTAGCCCTCACCCATAGACTCTTATATAGTAGCTATGGCGGGCCAGTTGTAATTCAAACTCTGAATTGCCTGGCGGGCCAAAAATAATGGCACCACGGGCCATAGTTTGACATGATTGATCTAAATGATGTCTAAGTAACATCTAAATACACATCCTGCCTGGAAGGGGAGGAGTGTGTGGCCAAGCTCCCCTCCGTTGGGTGAGTAATAGAGATTGTTAACCCGTATTCTTGTTAACCGGTGGAGTATACAGTGCCTAACTGGAGGGATTGATGAAAAACCCAGAATACTGTAGGGTTGATTTGGGGGTGTTGGTTGTGGAGTTGTAAGGATTATCCACTGAATGTGAGTTTAACTTTGGAATTTTTGGAGTGTATTCATATCTAGGAATGGTACTGCTTAGTTCATGCTACTTGTATTTTCTAGATAAAACATATCAGGAAAGACTTGAATCTGCAGTCTAGATGAAATAAGGGAAAGAGGGGGGGGGGGTGATCAAAATCTTTAAATATGTCAAAGGACTAAATAAGGTTTAGGAGGGAAGTGTTTTTAATTTAAAAAAAAACTGAACAAGAGGACACAGTGAGAGGTTAGTTGGGGAAAAGGAGAAACAACTTAAAAAAATATTACTTTACTGAAAGACTAGTAGATGCTTGGAGCAAATTTCCAGCGGATGTAATGATTAAGTCTACAATAAGGCTGGGTTCACACTATGTATATTTTAATCAGTATATTTCAGTCAGTATTGCAACCAAAACCAGGAGTGGATTAAAAACACAGGATCTGTTCACACAATGTTGAAATTAAGTGGATGGCCTCCATATAATAGTAAATAACTGTCATTATTTCAATATAACGGCCGTTGTTTATAATAACAGCAAATATTTGCCATTATATGGCGGCCATCCACTCAATTTCAACATTGTGTGAACAGATCCTTTCTGTGTTTTTAATCCACTCCTGGTTTTGGTTGCAATACTGACTGAAATATACTGACTGAAATATATATATATACTGACTGAAATATACATAGTGTGAATGCAGCCTAAAGAAGTTAAACCTGCCTGGTATAAACATATATTTATCCTAAGAAAATAAGAAGGGAAATAATAAAAGGGCAGACTAGTTGGACCAAGTGGTCTTTCTCCGCAAAAATTTTTCTATATATGTATGCAAAGAGAGAGGGGGGAGGGGGCATGCTTTCTGTCTAGTACAAGACTGAGCCATTTTATCAGCATTCTTACATTAATGTCAACATTTTTCCTCCTTTCATGCCAAATGGACTTTTTAGCCTGATTGTTTCCTTTTTCTAAAACTTTTAGTGGGTTCAGTAATTTTGTTTCTCTTTGTTCTGCTTCAGTCTCAGTTCAAGCACACACGTGGTGATTAATATGTCAAGACGCATAATGTGCATCAAGTTGTTCTTTTCTAGTATTTATAAGGTGTGCACAAGTGGTACATTATTGTTACACTTTTTAAGACCTGTAGATTTTTTTTCTTTTTTGTTCAGTAAAGCATTTCTGTCAGTTAGTGAAGAAGTGTCAAACAGAAGGACATTATTTTCTTGTAATCAAAATGTATAAAGTAAAAATAGACTTGTTTTCCTTGGTGTGTTAGTTCTATTTAATCACATTGTGGAAAATCCCTTAGGAACTGGAACCTAGTATGCATGAAGTAGGGTGAGGTATTTTAATTAAATATAATGATTTTCTTACTCTTGGGAGAAGGAATAATTAACTGATGTAAGTAGAGTGTTTGACCCGAGAAGTCTTTAATCAGTGGATACTTGGACATTGTACAAAGGGAGAAGATTCTTCTTTTGAAGTTTCTTTAGCCATGCATTGTAATGCTGGCATTATTAATTTACTGCACAGTGTAAGCTAATGATCAATGATAGACTAACATTTCCTACATAGGTAGGTCACAAATATGACAAAGGAGCTTTGGAGCACCGCAATAGAAATAAGTCAATACAAATCCCACAGATAAAAGTAGAGATAAAAGTATTTGCAAAAAATACATATGAGAACTAGGGATGAGTAAACCGAACCGTTACGAACCAGTTTCGTTACGAACTTTGGGAAAAGTTCGGTTCGTGGCCGAACCGAACTTTGAGAAAATTTGTTACGAATCTGGTAAAAATAACAACGCAAAATTGCACTTTTGTCACAGAATAAACCAGGATACAAGGGATTATTACTCCTATAATCCCTGGTATCCATGGTTTTCTGTGAATATCAAGATGTGTGACGTCACCCATCTACTTTGCCATGGCATACATAATTTTTGCCTAAAATATGCTGTGAAACCGGAAAAAAATTATATTTGTGGTGAAATTGGAAAAAAAACCTTTTCTTTTTTTTGTTTTTATGCCGTTCACCCTATGACTTCTGTGACTGACATATCATATATTATCCTCAAGTCAGTACGATTATGACAATATGTAACTTGTATAACTTTTATTTCATTTGATGGCTTTAAAAAGAAGTGAGTACAAACTACGCTAAATGAGTACAAACTATGATACATTGCCCCACTGATTTATGAGTAAGGTTGGACTAAAATATGAGTTCGCTCCCCATTTTTTCTGTTTTTTATTTTTGATGTACAATACTGGAGCAGTGGATTTCCGGAGGGTGAAGCGAGCCTTACCAAGTCTCTTTTCTATGATTACGGGCGTTGTGCTGATAGTGAGTGGTGAAGTATCACCACTCACCAATTTTAAGTAGTTGTTTTTTTTAACCCCTTCGGGACCAGGCTAATTTTCGTTTTTGTGTTTTCGTTTTTTCCTCCTTGTGCTTAAAAGGCAATAGCACTTGCATTTTTCCACCTAGAAACCCACATGAGCCCTTATTTTTTGCGTCACTAATTGTACTTTGCAATGACATGCTGAATTTTTGCATAAAGTACACTGCGAAACCAGAAAAAAATTCAAAGTGCGGTGAAAATGAAAAAAAAAAACGCATTTCTTTTATTTGGGGGGAATGTGTTTTTACGCCTTTCGCCCTGGGGTAAAACTGACTTGTTATGCATGTTCCTCAAGTCGTTACAATTAAAACGATATGTAACATGTATAACTTTTCTTTTATCTGATGGTCTGTAAAAAAAATTCAAACCATTGTTAACAAATATACGTTCCTTAAAATCGCTCTATCGCCATACTTATAACACTTTAACCTTTGGTCTATGGGGCTGTATGAGGTGTAATTTTTTGTGCCATGATGTTTACTTTCTATCGGTACCTTGATTGCGCATATACAACTTTTTGATTGCTTTTTATTACATTTCTTCTGGATTTGATGCGACCAAAAATGCGCAACTTTGCACTTTGGGATTTTTTTGCGCTGACGACGTTTACTATGCGAGATTAGGAATGTGATTAATTAATAGTTCGGGCGATTACGCATGCGGCGATAGCAAACATGTTCATTTCTTTATTTACTTTTATTTAAAACCTGGGAAAAGGGGGGCTTTTATTAGGGGAGGGGGCTTTTTACTATTAACAACACTTTTTTTTTTTTTTTTTTTACACATATACTGGAAGCCCCCCTGGGGGACTTCTAGTGTATACACTTTGATCTCTCATTGAGATCTTTGCTGTATAGTTATACAGCAAAGATCAATG
The DNA here is from genome assembly GCF_027789765.1 of Dendropsophus ebraccatus. NCBI lineage: Eukaryota > Metazoa > Chordata > Amphibia > Anura > Hylidae > Dendropsophus > Dendropsophus ebraccatus. The sequence goes on from NC_091454.1 coordinate 160,706,560, forward strand.
AGATCGGCACTCATTTGCTTTCGGTTGCTGCAGCCGAAAACAAACGAGTGCCGAGCCGAGGACTGCGCCATCTTGGAGCGGTCCCCGGCTGGCTTCAGTAACGGAGACCGCTCCTTCGGGACAACAACCCCGGAGTAGCGATCTCACCCACTAGACACCAGGGAAGTGCTGCGTCCGGTAATTGGATGCAGCTGTCATGTTTGACAGCTGCATCTGATTACTGTAGTAGCGGGCACGGCGATCGGACCGTGTCCGCTAATATCCGCGGCACCGGGCTACAAACGGCACCCGGGACCGCGGTGGTTTAGAGCGGGGTCGCCGCACGGCCCCGCTCTGAACACCCGAACCCGCGCGAGGACATACAGTTACGTCCTCGTGCGGGAATGGGTTAAAAAAAGTTTTTTTAGTTTTTGTTCATCTTATCACAAGGACAATACCACTCCCAGAGTACGTTTCTTAGATTTTGTCTTACTATCTTTTTTTCTATGGGGCTATGTGAGGTGTCATTTTTTGTGCCATGATGTTTTCTTTCTATCTGTACCTTTTTTGTGTATATGCGGCTTTGGAATTTTTTTGCGCTTACGCCGTTTGGGAAAAGGGGGTCAGCACCATTACAGCGCAGACCCCGGCCCGGTAAAGATCGTGTCGCGTGGGGGCGATCTCCCCCACTAGATGCCAGGGAAGGGAAAAAGAAGCATGTTAAATGCAGCTGTCAACTTTGACAGCTGCATTTAAAAGGCTAATTAGCGGAAACGGTGATGCCCGCTAATAGCTGCGGTCCCGGGCTGCATATAGCGCCCAGAAACACGGTGGCTAAGATTAGGGTCGCCGCGCGTCCCTCCTCTGAACTCCCCTAGTGACGCCAGGACGTACAGTAACGTCCTGGTGCGTCTAGGGGTTAAGGCTGTAGACATGCATAATGCATTTCCACAGCCTAAATAAAGTGTACTTTACTAATCCTTTCGGATCAGCAGAGAAATCCTCTTCTAATCCATAAGGTTAGGTATCCATGAATATGGAGACACAATCATATAATAATGCATTATCATCTGACTGAGTCTTCGTATCCATGACCTTACGGATTAGCAGAGGATCTCTCTGCTGGTCTGGAAGGTCTGATTGTGACAGGTACACTGTAAACCACATGGGATGGGGGAGCAGGAAAAATGCTAAGAGTAGTCTTCCTGTTTTCCTCACTAACACAGCTCAGCCAATCAGTAGCTGAGGCGGAACTGCCCATTTTATTGGGAGTTTCGATCTTTCAGCATCTTTGCTTCCAACTGAAAGGACATTTCTTCCAATATCTCTTCCCCAAACAGCTACATTACATAAGTAAAAGTATTTTGGGTTTTTTAATGATTAGAGATGAGCGAACCTCGAGCATGCTCGAGTCGATCCGAACCTGAATTTTCGGCATTTGATTAGCCGTGGCTGCTGAAGTTAGATAAAGCCCTAAGGCTATGTGGAAAACATGGATATAGTCATTGGCTGTATCCATGTTTTAAAGACAACCTTAGAGCTTTATCCAAGTTCAGCAGCCACCGCTAATAAAATGCCGAACGATCGACTCGAACCCGAACCCGGTTCGCTCATCTCTATTAATGATCAACTTTTTACCAACTCAAGAAAAAAGTTTCAAGACATATAAAACACTGTAAGTCTCACCAGTGGTTTCCTCTCTCTCTTTTTTTTTCATGTACACGTAAAAATGTACTTCTAGGGGGAGATTTTTTTTAAACACGGTGTAAAGTGAAACTGTCTTAGTTGCCCCTAGCAACCAATCAGATTTCACCTTTCATTTTCCAAAGAGTCTGTGAGGAATAAAAAGTGGAATCTGATTGGTTGCTAGGGGCAACTGAGACAGTTTCACTTTACACCATAAATCTCCTCTAACTGACCTAGTGTGCAACCAAAGAAGCTATATAACAAACTGTTAGTAGGGAGGCTGGTAGCCATTGGGAATAAATATTGTGCTTTTCAGTCCACCCTAATTTTTTGGGAGAAAACTGGAAAAAGCGGTGCTTGACTGCTAAGATCCAAAGCACAGATAGAAATACTCACTGTGGTTGAACTTGAAACGAACCTTTAACCCCTTAAGGACTGGGCCTGAAATGGCCTTAAGGACCGGAGCAAATTTTATGAATATGACCTGTGTCACTTTATTCATTAATAACTTCGGGATGTTTTTACCTATCCAGCTGATTCTGACATAATTTTCTCGTGACATATTGTACTTCACATTTCTTGTAAATTAGAGTCGATACTTATAACGAATCTTTATGAAAAAACCCAAAATAGAGTGAAAAATCGTGAAAAAATGCATTTTTCCAACTTTAAAACTTTTCTGCTTATACAGAAAATGGTTATACCACATAAATTATATATTAAATAGCATTAGCAACATGTCTACTTTATGTTGGTGTCATTTATTAAACAATCTTTAATTTTTTTATACAATAGAAAGCGTAAAACATTAGCAGCAAATTTCCAAATTTTCTGTAAAATTTCAAAATCAGATATTTTTAGGGACCTGTTCAGGTTAACCCAAGTGTATTTGAAAGGACTGTATGTTAGAAAGCCCCAGAACGCACCCAATTTCAGAAACTGCACCCCCCAAACTCTGCAAAAGCACATCCAGAAAGTTTTTTAACCCTTTAGGGGAGTCACAGAAATAAAAGCTAAGTGTGTAAGAAATTAGAAAATAAAAATTTTCTGTGCAGAGATTTTATTGTAATCCAATATTTTTCATAATTGTAAACCTATTACCAGAGAAATGCACCCCAATATTTATTGCCCCGTTTCTGCAGTTTATAGAAATACCCCATATGTGGCCCTATTGCGCTATTTGACGCAGACACAAGCCTCAGATATAAAGGAGCGCCTAGTGAATTTCAATGGCTCCGTTATATTTGGTCATTCCTGACTGTACCACTTCAGGTTGGCAGAGGCTCTGGGGTGCCAAAACCTAAAAAACACCCCTAAAGGGACACCATTTAGAAAACTACACCCCGCAAGGAATGTAACAAGGGGTGCGGTGAGCATCTGGACCCCACAGGTGCTTTACAGATTTTCCGAACAATATGGTGTGAAAAAAGACAAAAGTATTTTTTACACTAAAACGTTGCTCTAGCCTTCAATTTTTCATTTTCACAAAGGGATAAAAGGAAAAAAAAAACAACAAAACATGTAGCGCAGTTTCTCCGGAGTACAGAAATACCCAACATTTGGACATAAAGTGCCAAGTGGTCGCAGCACGAGCCTCCAAAGGGAAGGAGCGCCAATTGGCTTTTGGAAGCTGGATTTCACTGAAATGGATTTGAAGGATCACGTTGCATTTACAGAGCCCTCGTGCTGCCAAAACACTGGAAACCCCCCACAAGTGACCCCATTCTGGAAACTACACCCCTTAAGGAATCTAACAAGGGGTTCAGTAAGCATATGGACCCCACTGGTGACAGGCAAAAATGTGGAAAAATGTGAAGTGAAAGTGAAAACTTTCATTTTTTCACTTTCACGGCACAAATGTGCCCATCATCAAGGGGTCCATATCCTCATTGCACCCCTTGTTAGATTCCTTGAGGGACGTAGTTTCCAGAATGGGGTCACTTGTGGGGGGTTTCCACTGTCTTGGCAGCACGAGGGCTCTGTAAATGCGACATGGCGTTCATCATCCATTCTAGCCAAATCCAACCTCCAAAATCCAAATGGCGCTCCTTACCTTCGGAGGCTTGCCCTGCACCCACATGGCGCTTTATGTCCACATGTGGGGTATTTACGGACTCCGGGGAAATTGCTCTACACATTTTTTTTTTTTTTTTTCTCTTTTAACCCCTTGTGAAAATGATAAATTCAAGGCTAGACCAATATTATAGTGTAAAAAATGTAATATTTCATTTTCACGCCACATTGTTCCACATTTGTGCCCGTCACCAGTGGGGTCCATATGCTCACTACACCCCTTGTTACATTCCTTGAGGGATGTAGTTTCCATAATGGGTTCACTTGTGTGGGGTTTCAACTGTCTTTGCAACACAGGGGCCTTTTAAATGCAACATGGCCCCTCGAAATCCATTCCAGCCAAATCTAGCCCCAAAAAACCAAATGGCGCTCCTTCCCTTTGGAGGCTTACCCTGCGACCGCATGGCACTTTATGTCCACATGTGGGGTATTTCTGTACTCAGGGGAAATTGCTCTACACATTTTGTTTTTTTTTTTTTTATCTTTTAGCCCCTTGTTAAAATGAAAAAAAATCATGACAAGATCAATGATTTAGAGTAAAAAAAAATTAAAAAATTACACTAAATGTTGGTCTAGCCTTGTTTTTTTTTCCATTTCCTCAAGGGGTTAAAAAAAAGAAAATAAATGCAAAACGTGTAGGGTAATTTCCCTTGAGTACGAAAATACCCCACATGTGGACATAATGTGCCATATGGGCTCAGGGCAAGCCACCAAAGGGACAGAGTGCCATTTAGAGGCTGGAATGGAGGATGGAGGCCATGTCGCAATTACAAAGCTCCTGTGCTGCCAGGACAGTAGAAACTTCCCACAAGTGACTCCATTCTGGAAATTACACCCCATAAGGAATCTAACGAGGGGTGCAGTGAGCATATGGACCCCACTGGTAACAGGCACATATGTAGAACATGTGCCATGAAAATAAAAAATACCTTTTTTTTTCATTTTCACGTCCCAAATGTGGTCGTCACCAGGGGGCCATATACCCGCTGCCCCCCTTATTAGATTCCTTATGGGGTGTAGTTTCCAGAATGGGGTTGCTTGTGGGAGGTTTCTACTGTCCTGGCAGCACAGAGGCTTTGTAATTGCATCATGGCATCCTCTAATGGGAATGGCGGCCATACCTATTTAGCTGGGGAAAAGGGACAATTCTAATTTATTTGGGGGTATTAGGCCAATTATTAGTTTATAAGGTTGAAAATGACAGGTTTCCATCAAATTCAACCTGTGTTGATCCAGAGGAAGGCAAAAAAAAACCTTGTGAGGCAGACGACAGTAGCCTCATCACTGGGGAAAAAATTCCTTCCCGATTCCATAATGACAATCAGAATAATCCCTGGATCAATGTGACCCCTGAAATAGGAATAAGGGACAGAATTTAGATAATGTAGAACTCCGATGACGTGTAGTACGCCTTGAAGCAATCCAGTATGCAGAGGCTGGGGTGATCAGGACAGGTGTCAAACTGGAAAATGGCGTCCTTCCTGATCCCCCTGTTACACCACACTCTGCACTTCTTCTGGGGTCTCCTGTTTTCCAGTGTGGGGGACATCACCTGGAAAATGTTGCCCTGGTGCGATACGGGGTCCTTCATATCCAGAAGTGCATGGTCCGCTCCATGGCTGCTTAATTTTAGGGCTCTGTTACTGCTTCTGATATTTTCGGATCGTGTCGCAAGCTACAGTAGCTCAGGCAGCAAGGGACCGGAAGAGGGGGTGTTGGTATAAAAGTTATCCCCGTACAGGTGGTGACCTTTATCCAAGATAGGATAAAAACGTGTGCATCCGCAGCTTCATAAAAATCAATAGCTTTTATTCATCGTCACAAGACATAAAATAACAAAATGGTTAAAAGACACGCCGACGCGTTGCAGGGTGAGAACCCCTTAATCATGGCCAGGTGGTGACCTTTATCCAGCAGTGGGAAGATCAGTTCCCGAACGATCTTCCCACTAACTCGGAGGATGGGGGGGCATCTGGGGGCTATATTCGGGTGTCCCTTCCTTCATACACTCTAAGGGTACGTGCACACTGCGCAATGGCGAAGGATAACCCTTTGTGCATTCCGCAGCTGGCACCCACCGGCGGACTGATGCGGACTCGCGTCTCCGTCCGTGTTATAGACTCCATTCTATGCACGGGCGGATTCCGCTCTCCGTCCAATGTGTTCATTCTTTGGATGGACGATGGAATCCACCCATGCATAACATGGAGTCTATGACACGGGCGGAGACGCACGCCTGCATCAGTCCGCCAGCAGGGTGCCAGCTGCGGAATGCACAAAGGGTTATCCTTCGCCATTCTGCAGTGTGCACCTACCCTAAATCTGTAAGTGTACCCAGAGATACTCTCACAGAGTTTGTAGAATTTAACGTCATACCGTCATCTCTTATTGGGACGGTACTGGCGGAAAAGACGTGTCTGGGGGGGAGCGTACGCTACGCTACCCCCAGACACGTCACTGGATGATGAGGATGAGGATCAATGGAGGAAAAAAGGATCCTCCATTTATCCTCACTGGCTGTTTCGTGTCTGAGGCAATAATAACGTATGCGTCTGATACCGAAAACACGCTGGAGGCCACTTTTATATGTGGATTGGTATATGGGGTATGTAGTGGTGTAGTGTCAAACTTTATTCAAAGTAGTGTAGTGTGGTGTTTCTTACGTGTTTTTTTTACAGTAAGTATAAAAAAAAAAAACTACGCCAAAAATGGTGTTGCTGATGCACTTATCAGCAGACCGTGACAGTAGGATATAGAAAAAAAACACCCTACGCAAAAAAGGAGGAGTTGCTGATTAGCAGCTCACTTTCGTGCAATGCTGATCAACACTCAGCAGCGATAGGGTGCGGAAAATAGAAAATATAAATTGGAAAAAAAACTTTTACTACATACTGAACATCCCTATAGCTGCTGATAAATGTATTACACTAATTAGCTGCTAGAGGGCAGTAGAGCGCAAAATCCGGAAAAAGACGACGCTGGAGCCGAAAAAAGCCGAAGGGGACCGCACGGAAGAAGCCGAAGACCCGAAGAGAAGACGAGGACGCCGCAAACCCGGAAGACTCCGATCAGGACCCCGGGACAGGTGAGTAATGTACAAATACCAGCTCTGGACCCCTCAGCTACCTAGCTGAGGGGTCCAGAGCAGGTATTTATTACTTTTGGGGACTTTGATCGCCATGAACGGCTGGCCGGTACACGTTCTCCGGCGATCGGGCCGTTGGCACCGTGACCACCATTACTTTTTACCTCGGACAGCACCGACCACCATTTTTTCCGGGTCATCGGGTCACCGATGGCCCGGAAAGGTTCCGATCGACGCTATTGGCTGATCTGAACTGATCAGCCAATAGCAGCGATCGTCGGCATGGGGGGGTTTAACAACCCCCCATGCCGACAGGGAGAGATGGCCTGCAGTGTATTTCAGCAGGCCATCTCTCCGATCGCATGCGGCCGGTCCGCAGCGCCCTCTTAAAGGACCCATGTACCGGTACGTTATGGGTCCCTAAGTGACAGTGATCCATGACGTACCGGTATGTCATGGGTCCTTAAGAGGTTTCTTTCACATCATCTGCTTTCAGGAAGTTAAATAGATTTGTAATTTACTGCTATTTACAAATCTCAAGTGTTCCCATACTTATCAGCTGCTGTATGTCCTTCAGGAAGTGGTGTATTGTTTCCAGTCTCACTATGCTCTCTGCTGCCACCTCTGTCCTTGTCAGGAACTGTCCAGAGCAGTACAGCTTTTCTATAGGGATTTGCTATTGCTCTGGACAGTTCCTGTCTCGGACAGAGATGTCCGCAGAGAGAACTTTGTAAGACTGGAAAGAATACACCACGTCCTTCAGGGCATACAGCAGCTGATAATTATGGGAAAACTTAAATAGAATTAAATTGCAAATCTATAGAACTTTCTGAAACCATTTGATTTGAAAGAATAAGATTTACACTGGAGTACCCCTTTAAGCCAAATTAATTTACTTGTTGATGAAGACCTTACTGAAGTTCCACTTAAATAAAAGCTCTAAATGTGAATTTTGTACTGAATGTGGTGATTTGCCCCTGAAAATGCTCCTGAAGGACAGGTCAAGTATATTTCAGAGAGTTATTGAAACTAGTTTTAGCAGATTTCTGAAGATTGTAAATTGGTGTAGCAGATTTCCTGGATTCGGCAGCTGTTCTGCTCAGCGTTCAGGTCTGCATATCCAATTTCCAAAGACAAAATTTACATTAGCTTTTTTTTTTTTATAATGATGTTGAGTGTCTTTCTCACTAGCATTCATGTTATTGTTCCTCACTAAATGTTCTTGTTGACTTAACAGCTTTATTTAGAAAATGTAACAGTGTTTTCATTGTTTTAGAAAACAAGGCCTGTTGTTCTGTTTCATACTGAGATTTATAATAATACAGCAAAAACAAATCATAGAAGATGTAGCGCTGGTGGCTCTTAGGTTTGCTAAAAGCTCACAAGTAACAACTTATGTTTCAGCATGTTTTCCAGAACTAGAACATTCCTAACCAGATGTTCACTCATAGAACATTAGTATTCTCTGGAGTCTTCATTAAATTGTTATCTGATTTTCACAAATTACATTTGTGTTAAAGATAAAATGACAAAGAATAGCAACAGCACTTTTTTTTCCATCCGAATCAGTAACCAAGGCAGGAAAGGATAATTTTCAAAAAATTAGAGCTGTTAAGATGAAATTACTGTATCCTATGTTGCATGCAGAACGAAATGTAATAAGACTCTGCCAGTAAAAATGTGGCACCTGTCATTCTTTGCACTGAAACATTCTGGAGATGGATGAAGGAAAATAAAACTAGGTCATCTAGCTGGTTACATTAGGTATAAATTAAAGAAGATTACTTCCATGGTATTTGAAAACCCATTGGCAAGGTCTGTTTTCACATTTGTGTGGGAACAACAGTATCATGTAATTTCACAATAATTTGGGGCCTGCTGATAAATGGGCCACATTACTGGTTCAAGGGACACGTTTATAATAGGTTTATGTCATGTTTGGCGGAGAAATTTCTCATTTGTTATTTAGTGCTGGTTTTAAGATTTTATAGGTAAGGTAAGTTCTTAAAGGAGAAGTCTGGCGGATAGTGAAAGCCGGCAGCAGGCAGGGGAAAAATTGATTACAAGTGCTAACTGACCTGGCCCCATGTCTGCAGTAAGCGGCAGGACCCCTGCCGGGCTCAAAGATTTCTGAAGCTGACACCTAACGACCTGGCTGATGAACTGGCCAGTGACTGGGGTGGGACACTGGTCAAGTTATTGATTCGTTGAGCAGCCAGTCCTTTAGACAGGACAGGCCTTTTCCCCCTGAGTCATGACTCATCCCAACTCAAGGGAAATTGCTTTCTGGCAGGGGTCCTGTGGCTGGTCCCGCCGCTCACCATGGCCAGCGTTGGACTGGGCCACCGGAGAACCGGTAGGCCCCAGCCCCCTATGCTGATGCGGCACACTGACTGTTGGGGGGAGGGCCCCCCGACAGTTATACAGTGCTGCCGTGGCCCCCTCCTTGCTGCACAGCACCCCTGCCCTCCTCCCCAATCACTCTTGTGACCGCAAGCAGTGTTTTGCTTGCGGTCACAAGAGGCTACCTGGCCCCCAGCTGATCCTTCTCTCTGCTCCCTGGGGGTGTCTCACAGCCACAGCGCACACAGCAGAAAGCTCAGTGTGCATCAGCCGGGACTTCCGGTTCAGAGGGTGCGTGTTAGTGACGATCCCTGTACATCTATAAGGGGGGCCATCTATAAGGGGGATAACAGGAGGCCATCTATAAGGGGGGGATAACAGGGGAGCCATCTATAAGGGGGTTATAACAGGGGCCATCTATAAGGAGGGGATAACAGGAACCATCTATAAGGGGGGATAATACAGGGGAGCCATCTATAAGGGGGTAACAGGGGGCCTTCTATAAGGGGTATATAACAGGGGACCATCTATAAGGGTGGTAACAGGGGACCATCTATAAGGGGGGACAACAGGGGGCCATCTATAAGGGGGGGCAACAGGGGACCATCTATAAGGGGGGACAACAGGGGGCCATCTATAAGGGGGGACAACAGGGGGACATCTATAAGGGGGGACAACAGGGGGACATCTATAAGGGGGGAAATCTATAATAGGGTAACAGGGGTCCATCTATAAGTGGGGACAACAGGGGGCCATCTATAAAGGGGGGATAACAGGGGGCCATCTATAAGGGGGATATAACAGGGTGGCATCTATAAGGGGGGATATACAGGGAGGCTATCTAAGAAGGGATAACAGGGGGCCATCTATAAGGGGGTTATAACAGGGGGCCATCTACAAGGGGGGGATAACAGGGGACCATCTATAAGGGGATAATAAAGGGGGGCATCTATAAGGGGGGAAAACAGGGGAGCCATCTATAAGGGGGTTTTAACAGGGGGCCATCTATAAGGTGTGGGGGGGTAACAGGGGATCCATCTATAAGGTGGGTTGGTAACAGGGGAGCCATCTATAAGGGGAGAATAACAGGGGAGACATCTATAAGGGGGATATAACAGGGGCAATCTATAAGGGGGTTATAACAGGGGAGACATCTATAAGGGGGATAAAATGGGGCCATCTATAAGGGGGGCATAACAGGGGGGCCATCTATAAGGGGGTATAACAGGGGGCCATCTATAAGGGGGGATAACAGGGGGATCACACAGAGTCAGCTTACCCACTAAACGAGGGTGTAAAGGGGCCAATTCAGATGTGCAGTTTGTAGAGAGAGGAGGATGGTGCCAGAGGGAGGAGTCTAATATGTCTGTCTGGCAGATTCTGTGAATTTGTGGCTCGGAGAAGTTTGACACGTTTGACAGCTACATTTAGTTGTCTTAATTAGAGGACACGGCAATCGGACCATGCTCGCTAACTGCCGTGCCCCCTCTCTGAACTCCCCTAGCAGCACAAGGGCGTAAATGTACATCCTGGGTCGTCAAGGGTTTAAAAAAGGTTTTAAACAAAAAAAAACATAAAAATGGCGTATGTCATTGCAAAGTACAATTGGTGTTACAAAAAGGGCATATGGCCTTTTAAACACGAAAAGGAAAAAACTACAGAGCAAAAACAAAATCAGCCGGTTGTTAAGGGGTTAAGATAGCAAACAGATGAAACTACTACCAAAAACCTTTAGCAGTGAGGTCAGGTGAAATATGCAGCTGAAGGATAGTCTATAGGGGAATTACATTGCCATGAAGGAGTGTACTTGGTTTACAACAATTTTGTAAATGTAGGTAGGTGGTATATTTCAAAATAACTTACACTTGTACTTACAAAACATTATATGCGAAGTAACAGTAAGTAGTAATAGTCTATCAATGCTTACTAGCTCCTCTGCTGTAGAGTAGCAGTCACCGACTCCCTATTCATGTCTATGGTTATGTCAGGGTTTTCTTGTTAAGGTTTTTCTCTGTGACCTTTCTCTGGATCTCTGGTAGGTTCCATTCTTATTGCTCTATCCTGTGCCTTAATGGTTTCTTAAGATTGTTAAATGAGTATCTCTCATCCACCATTTATTTTAAGCATGCAAATTTGTGTGTTACTCAATTTTGTTTCCAGGGCGAATTATGTGCACATGTGCGATCACAGACACGGCTGCCTATGGGTCACAATGCAACCCCATTCTCTTATAGGAGATGGGTAGTGCAACTTAGTAGTGCAGTGTCCCAGAACAGCCCTTCTTATGGTCACACTTCACACCAGTTCTGTTCTGGAAAGCTATGATCCACTGCAAACTGTGTGTTTTGTGTTACCCTTCTCAGTATTCAGATCTGCTATTCCATTCATTTATTGTATGTATATTCAGTTATCAGTGCCTAATGGGATTATGTCGCCCCCCAGTGTTCAAGTATGGTACTTCTCATGTATATTTCTCTGTATATGCCTAATGGTGTGATGATGCAATGGCTGGATGTCACGTGACTGTGCCCTGCTTCCATGGTAACTCCAATGGTCAGTGAGCTTTGGCTGGGGTTACCATGTGAATTTCTGTTCTACCTTAGTCTTGTCCTCCACCTTCAGGAGACAAGTTGTGAGTCTATTCCCTACCACATAGGGGATAGGTTGTGTGTTAGACCTCTCTCCCTGCTAAGAGAGAGGCCTGCGTGTGCTCTGCTGCTCCAGTCCACTGGCTGTGTTCCTGTCTCAAGTCTCAAAATTCTCATCTGGGTGTCGATTCTTCAGTCATTCCTCTCATCATCTTCTCTAATCATCAACAACAAGTATTTCATTCAAGTCTCATTCCACCCAGCATCTCATCTTAAGTTTCACTACTACTCCCATCATTCAGCACGCTACTCTCACAGCCTATTGCAGCAACACCCATTACTCTGCTTTATTCAAGATTGCCTTATTCCTGGTTGCATCCGGAGAGATGGTTGCTAATAGTTACCACCGTTACAATAAATATACAACTACCGTTGTTTCTGAGCCTTGGCATTGGTGTGATAATTGGTGCCCTGACTAAGGACAACGAGTAATCGCATGCCCAGTATTCCCGCATGGTCAGGAGCCCAGTTTCCAGCTCTATCACCCTCGTGCCTACACCGTGACAACCTTATACCCTACAGCTGCCCAGGTTCCTGCCTGTTAGCACCATCTACATTGCGGAGTGGCCCCTAGGGGCCTGGGGCATCGCAGTAGCATAAGCATGATTCATGATTGAGCAATCAGGAATTGCTGTGTGTAGCCTCAGTTTAAAGGAGAACCTTGACCATGAAAAACAATTGATATATTGCCTGCCTTGCATACAATCTAGTAAACATCCTATTCTTACCGAACCATGCTTCTCCTGGGTTTTTCTGTGGTATCTTTGGGTACCTCGCTCTACCACAGGTACTTCTGAAATGGACATGTTTCAGCAGAGACAGCCTGCTCAGTTAGTCACTGGCTTCAGCTCTGTTCCGTCTCAGTAAGTGATTGGTATAACCCAAAGACATTGCTGTAGGATGCTGGGGGAGAGTTGTGTTATAAGAATAGCATATTTATTATGATGTACATTAGGGCAGAAATGTGTAAAATGATTTATATGACTGGCGCGCCCCTTTAATTCTTAAATGTCAATGGCAGATTCCTTTAGCAACTTATGCAGTTTTATCATACTCTAGCACAAAACATTGTTCTCTCCTCTTCAAATTTTCTAATCGAATCCAGTTCTTAGAACTCCCTGTTCTCATACAGCAAACCCCTTGCTTTTTCTTTCAACTCATGCTAATCAGAAATTTCATACAATAACAAAAATGAGTTCCCAAGCCCCTAACGTTAACTGATTTTCATAAATTTTTATTTAAATGGCAAGGTTTCAAAAAAGGTTTCACACACATTCTGTATGTGATCGGTTAACCGACAATGTCGATTCTAAAGAATGTATGAAACTACACTGACCCACATCATTCTCAATTAATCTAATTTATGTTGGAGAGGCTGTGCACAAATTGCTACACAAACTCACATGTGGTGGTCCTGCCCCAATGTAACCCAATACTGGGACAAGGTCCTTCACATTATCTCAAAAATTAAGTTGGCTCCATGAATGAAGAACCCTGCACTTGCCATTCTAGATATTAATTTAGATACTGTACTTTCCCTTCCTCAATAAGACATGTCATACACCATATTTTGATTGTCGCCAAAATGTCCTTGGCACAGGCCTGGAAATTGCCCACCCCTCCTTCCTTGTCTGATTTTATCTGACGGTTCAACTCTTAGTGCTATCACGAAAGCAATGGACTTCTTCAGTTTACTCTAAGTGAACATGATATTGCTTTGAGGGTAGCTTCACATGTAACGGATTCTTGGTAGTGTGAAGTTCTATAGGGTTACATATCTGCAGCGAAAATTTCATTCTGCTGCGGATATGTAACCCGGCCCCTTTAACCGCCTGCCACAATTCCTGTTGTGGTATTTTATAATTAAGTATTTTAAAATATTTGTCATTAAATGATGTCCATCCAAAAAAAGGTTCTGTCATTTTGACGGTGTGTGAACATAGCCTTTCAGTGTGTATTTATAAAACTTTTATGTATGGGAGGACTATGATGTTTACCCCTGTTACAAGTACAAGAGCCCCCATAGCAAATAGATCCCCCTTTTGGTAATGCCACACACTACTAAACACTTAACCATCTAGCGGTTTATGTACTATAAATGAGCATTTTTACAATAAGCATTGCTTGAAATAAATGTCTCAAGAATTTCTTTACCAGAGGTAAAAAAGAATTATGGTACATTACTTTTTATACATTTATATAACACATATATTTACTTTCTTTTAAGATTTTCCTTTTGAATGCTTCTGATGTACTGTATATCATTTACCAGATAGGTTACATCTTCAGTAACGTGGTAGCTTATTGTTAAAACAGCTGGTTGTTCCTTTCTTTTATTCAAGGTGACATTTAACATTCTGTTAAAAATGATCAAGTAAAAATAATGTCGTTTCCTATCTACAGATTCAGTGCAGCTCTGAATTTGGACTGCTACATTTGTGGGAATCCATTAACGCCGACTTACATTTAGAATTCTGATTTATTTCAGTTCTTTTCTTTACTCTGAATACAAATGAAAAATTAAACTAGAGGTCTAGAAATATAATTATCTAAAATGAAATGGCACATGTTAAAGATGGTTAGGAATGTGCAGTGGAAAAAATATATATTGTTTGCTGGTAAAAACTCTGCCTCTGTTTCCCTTACACATCCCAATCACCAGCTGCTGGACAATATGAATTGTGACTTATTATGTTCCAGTTTCTGAACTTGAAAAGGGGGGGGGGGGGCAGAAACTTATATTAGCTACAGAGGATTTATAATTTTTTAGTTGTTGTTTTAGGTTACCTTTCAGGATAAGCTGTCTTGGACTGTATGTGTGTATAAGGAGTAGCATTCTTAAAGCATAGCACTATTATATAAATCTGTTTAAATAGCACGCAAAATCCTCAGCTCACCTGCCAGTCAGCGAAAGTGCACGGACTGGGTGCTGAAAAAAATGCCCAACTTTAGGTACCAGAAAAAAAAAGAAAGGATGTACAGTGATTGTCTCCCGTAAAACCCGCGACGGCTAATAGAGGCGCTCCCCGGCTGCAGATCACAGCCTGGAGCGGCGCCATTCAGAGCAGGGTCTCGGCGGGACCCCCTCTGAACTCCCCCAGCGTCACCATGACGTACCAGATACGTCATGGGACGCTAAGGGGTTAAAGACACTAGCTTTAGGTATTGTCACAATTACATGGTCACTTTTATTAGATAAAAAACGTATGTGTAATTACGGGGAAAAAAATTGTAAAATATATATATTTTTTTATTGTAAATAAAAGTCTCTTTTTAGATGAAACATAAGTATGAATAGGGAGTCTATGTGTGGGAAACTGCTTCTAATGCATAGGATTTCCTGGTGAGACATTTATTTAATCAGCATCTAGATTCTGCAGACAGCTCAGCAGCTTCAGTGGTAACATGGGGGTTTATCATTGATCGAAATGCATTAGACAAGTACTGTAATGTTACAGTTCTTGAAAACTGCAGAGAAATCACTTGAGTAATGAAAGGAACTTTCTGACCTTTTAAAAACTATTATTTATACTTTATTATATGTTTCACAGTATAGCCATTCTTTAATGCTAATCTCTATAGATCTGCTACATATACTGATTAGCTGCTAAAATGGCAGTGAGAAAAACTATACATTACATAATTAGTGTATTGTGTTGAGTCTCACTGCAGCTATGAGAACAAGATCCATCTATTTATACAGTGTGTGTGTGTGTGTGTGTGTGTGTGTGTGTGTAAAATATAAGTACAGTAGTCCTTCAACTTACAATGCCCTTAGCTTACAATGTTTTCAACATACAATATTCCTTTCTGACCATTGTAACTGTAGACCAGACTCAACATATAATGCTACAGACAGTCAGGATCAGCAGAACACGTGGGATACTACATGTTCTGCACTGATCTTTGCTCTTTTGGGCACCAGATGAGGGCGATTTTTTTTCCTGGACCCTGTGTGATCTCTACAGGACCCTGGGAACACTCCACTCTTCTACATAGTGGAGTTTTTTTTCTGACTGTTGTAGGTAAGGACTTGCTTTATCCGTATTAGTTATCTGCTAGTCTTATTTTTCTTTTTTTGGGATGATATTTTGAGGGCTTTAGAATTAATTACCAGTTTTCCATAGAGTTTTGGCCTCAAGATACAATTTTCAGCATAGAATGGTTGTCCTGGAACCAATTAATATCGTAACTTAAGGGACTAATGTAAAAGGTTATACAACCAGCTTTAAAAAGCAATGTTGTCAGATATGCTGTAATACGTAAATGATACTGTGCATCTTCACCAGAGCCTTAGCTATGGATTTTGCCCAGGGGTGGGGAGAACAATTCAGAGTATAATTAATACACTGTAGTCATTACTTGTTTTTCTAATCTCTTTATGAAGGTGCTCATATTCATCATACAAAACTTTTCACAGTGTGAACGGAACACAGAATAGCATCATATATATAGCATCATATACTGTATACAGTACTTGCTGTTTGCCGCAGTGCATTGCTATACAGTCCAAGCTTACTAGTTCCTTCATTATAAGAGTTCATCAACAGAGACCCTGTTAAGGTAGTTAACATCTGAGCACATCCGCAAAGTTTCAAGTGCTCCTCTTTCTCAAGTATTAACTGCAAAGCTGCATTCAAATACATGATTGAAGACCTAGGGGGACATTTATTAAGTCCGGCGTTTTCTGCGCCGGGCCTCAAAATGTCCCTGCAGCGCTGACAGTATGCAGATTTATATAGAGGCGTACCAGTGTGTGCGCCGAGGAAACCTAGGCCACCTCAGAGCTGGAGTAGGTTGCCTTACCATTTTTCAGCGAGAAAAATGATAAATTAGGCGGACCCAGAGGCCGCACCACCCGTTCCGCCCCCTCCATACCTCACCCAAAAATACACCTTTTTGCATTGATAAATGTCCCCCCTTGACTTTTCTTTTTCTTCTCTGGCTCAGAACACCTCAATGTCTTGCTACCTACCTCTGCACACTTGGCTGCTCAGATATTTTAGCTCCTCCCTTTTTTAGCAATGTTCCTATCTATTCCCCACCCTCTACAAAGACCATTAAAGGGGCTGGTCACTTTATAGTAAAATATTTCAGTGTACAGTATTAGTAACTGTACTCACTGCACTTACTGTGTACCTCATAGAGCTAAAATCACACTCCCCTCCTCCAGGCTGTGCTGCCCTGTTCTGTGGTGAGGCTGTCCATAAGATGGCTGACATTGAAGAGCATGTGACCCTGCCCTGCCTCCAGTGTCCACCACTCAGCCTGTATATTCCTATGGAGGACACAGAGGGCGGGGAATGTACTCACTGCAGTAAGTGCTGTGAATACACTTACTAGCACTGTAAACTGAGCAAATCACTGGAAAATTCGTTTTGCGAAGTTCTTGAATATTTGTGCGAATTTGCAAATCCCATACAAACGAATTTCATAAAAAACAGGCAAACTATAGTAGCTACAATAGTGGGACTATTACAGAGTAGCAATTTTTTCAACATCTGTTGCTGTGAGAGTGTCATAAAATGTAATTTAAAAAAAAGTCAATCAGCCTGCCACATCTGCACCCTCAGTTGCACCTTACAATTTCTTGTTCTACCTAAAGGGAGCCTGTCACCCCCGTGCCGGGTTGACAGGCTCCCGACCCCCCGCTAGAGAACCTTATACGTACCTGATAGCGCCGGGTCCCACTTCTTGAGACGGTCCGGTAACGGAGATTTCAGCGCCCGAAGCCCGGCGCGCTCCTGAGATGAGTCCGACTGTCATAGAGAATGACGTAGCGTCGGACTCAGTCCAGTCATTCTCTATGAGAGTTGGACTCATCTCAGGAGCGCGCGCTGGGCTTCGGGCACTGAAATCTGTCACCGGACCGTCTCAAGAAGCGGGACCCGGCGCTATCGTATAAGGTGCTCTAGCGGGGGGTCGGGAGCCTGTCACCCTGGCACCTACTCACCAACTGCACACAACACCTGCACCAATCTGCATCATCTGATCATTTTTCTGTAAAAAATAACATGATGTTTAATAACCCATGCCCAGCATACAGTAGTGGCTCCTTATCATTGACAATGCTCTTTAAAGTGACTACTTAGCATGTGTTTTAGCTAGATATTTCAGTCTTTAGTTACAGGATATAACACAATATATCACTGAACGCACTTTTCTGCTCCACACTCCAAATGTTTTCAGTTATGACATCTTTGGTATTGCACATTATTATTATTATCATTATTATTATGCTAGCATACAGTATATTGAGAAAACTTTAATCCAAGCCCCTGTACATTCATACTGGGAACAATTTCCACAGCAATTCTTTTACAACGTTCTATTTATCCTTTACTGTGTCATTACTACAGCGATCACCTATAATACTTTTTCACTTGACATTGTCTTCATTGCTTGTCGCATCTCTTTTATTGTACAGCAGGGAACGCTTTTGTGACACTTGCCAATTGTATTACTTGGCTTTATGTGAGATTTGTATGTGTCATGAGTGATGACATGCATCTTAACAAAATCATTCTTCCAATTATAACACGAGACATAGCCACTGATAGCCGACAAGAAGCCTTTGGTTCACATTATCTGCTCAGTTTCTTGTTACTTTATAGTATCATAAGACACATTGATCCCAAATGGAAGCTTTACGCCCAAGATAACAGTATTATTCTATCTTTTCACTGGGTATGTTTTACTTTTATGTTCACATCAATACAAAATGTGTGCTCTTTTTGAAACTATTCACACTACTGTGTGATGAGATCAAAGAGCTGGAGGGCATTCTGCTGAGGCACTATAGACAAGTACACAGCACATAAGAGATGAGGTAGCAGGTGTAGATGTTAATAGTTGTGACCCGCTTTACTTGTTGTACAAGAAATACAAATAATAAAATCTTAAATAGTGGGAAAACCTGTAGTCTGCATCTTCCAAACATACAATATTCCTATGGTGATCTTCCTTCTAAGGCATTTACTACTCAATGTTGTAGTCTAAAAAATGCACTGCTTTTTAAATATTGTTTTGTGCAGCTCATAATAACATGTGGCACAAATATATCATATATATTTAAAAAACAAGTGCAATACCATACAGGACTTAGATCAGACATAGTAAAGTGGCATAGGAGTGTGGGACACCAGTAGTTTTCTGTATGAGTGTTCATATAGATTAGCCTACCCTTACCTTTCTTATAGGTTAGTTAGGGATTGGAATTTCTCATTAAGCCAGTCCAGTACAATTTCAGCAGGACATGTTACCAGATCACTCATAGACTATGTTAATACTAAGTAAAAAAAGGCAAATTATTTTGACTTCAATGAAGCTGTTCACACACAGTACATTACTAATAAAGCGAATGTACCATTAAGTACATCGCTTTAAGTTTTTCATATGAATAGAACAGTTCCGGCGCAACGGTGGCATAATCCGGGTTCCCATTCAAAGAACTGCAGCATCGGTATCCCTGCGCCGGCACCGGTCTAGTCGTAAAAAAAAACTTAAAGTGATGATACATTCACTTTAAATTCAATAGACTTTTTAATTAAAGGCACACCCGAAAGACAATCAGTCCCAAAAACTTAAACTGGAATAATGTACCAACAGCTGTTATTGCACTGACGGGCGGCTAAACTGCAAAATAACATGACGGCAGTCATTTTAAAAAACTATAAACTGGCTAGACGAAGGGTCTTAACCAGACTAAGTCTGGTCATGACTAAGGGCGCTTAACCAGAAATGTGTTAGCATAGAAGGGGACCTCTTTGCCTTAACCCACATGTTGGTTTTATGGGCTTCAATAAAGGACTACTGGATTTCAGATAAAACACTGATTTCGTTCCTGTTTGCTCAGCACTGCATACAGGCTTTTAGTTTAGCATAAAGAAAAAGGTGTAGTCACTTTCAAGGGCTCTGGCCTGCAGCAGGAACTCTGGTCAGAAGTCTGTCTCTCATACACACTATCCAGAAGAACTAGGACAGGAAGTTACCTGAGCTTTTATAGGGTTTGACAGGAAAAGGGGAAGTGTGTGAGCATAAAAGGTCTGCACCTGTGACTAGCTAAACACAAAAAACATACAAGTTAACCCTTAACTCTTTAGCTGTGCAAGGTAAGAAAAACATCACATAAGTTTTAGTGTCGCCTAGTGGCAGAAAAAGGGTAGTGCAGTCTTCAGGCTCTTGCATCAGAATACCCATAAATATATGTGACTAAGGTACTTTACCTAGGTGGTATAAAACTTACTGGACTCTGTACCAGGACAATACAAATATATATGTCTTTATATACACCATGCTAGTAATTGATAACAATACCATTACTCAGACTGCAAACAAACCATTAACCCTTAGGGGACACAGCCAGTTTTTATTTTTGCGTTTTCGTTTTTCCCTCCTCGTGTATATAAGGCCATAGCGCCTGCATTTTTCCACCTAGAGACCCAAATGAGCCCTTATTTTTTGCGCAACTAATTGTACTTTGCTATGGCAGATGTAATTTTTGCCTAAAATGTGCAGGGAAACCAGAAAAAAATTATATGTGTGGTGAAATTGAAAAAAAAAATGTTTTTTTTTTTATTTGGGGGGGGGGTTGTTTTTACTATGTTCGCCCTGGGGTAAAACTGACTCGTTATATATGTTCCTTAAGTTGTTACGATTACAACGATATGTAACATGTATAACTTTTATTTGATTTGATGGCTTGTAAAAAATTAAAACCTTTTAAAGAAAATATACGTTCCTTAAAATCGCTCCATTCCCAGGCTTATAGCGCTTTTATCCTTTGGTCTATGGGGCTGTGTCAGGTGTAATTTTTTTGCGCCATGATGTGATCTTTCTATCGGTACCTTGATTGCCCATATACGACTTTTTGATCGCTTTTTATTACAATTATTCTGGATTTGATGCGACCAAAAATGCGCAATTTTGCACTTTGGGATTTTTTTGCGCTGCCGCCGTTTACCGTGTGAGATCAGAAATGTGATTACTTAATAGTTCGGGCGATTACGCACGCGGCGATAGCAAACATGTTTGTTTATTAATTTATTTATTTATTTTTATTTATAAAATGGGGAAAGGGGGGTGATTCAGACTTTTATTAGGGGAGGGGATTTTGTGTTATTAAAAATACTTTTTTCTTTTACTTTACACATATACTAGAAGCCCCCCTGGGGGGCTTCTAGTATATGCACTCTTATCTCTCATAGAGATCCATGCAGTATAGTTATACTGCATGAATCCATGAGATCGGTGTTCTATTACTTTTGGCTGCTGCAGCCAAAAGAAATAGAATGCCGAGCCGGGATCAGCGCCATTACGGAGCAGACCCCGGCCCGGTATGGATGCAGGGATCGCCCCCCCGCAATCGCGCCGCAGGGGGGCGATCCCCCCACTAGACCACCAGGGATGCATATCAGGAAGTATTTAGAAGCAGCTGTCAACTTTGACAGCTGCTTCTAAGTACTTAATTAGCGGGCACGGCGATCGGACCGTGCCCGCTAATAGCCGCGAGCCCGGGCTACATGCGGCACCCGGGATCGCGGCAGTTCAGAGGGTGGTCGCCGCGCGACCCCCCTCTGAACTCCCATAGCGGCACGAGGACGTTCAATAACGTCCTGGTGCAGCTATGGGTTAAATAGCAGATGTGCTCCATTCACTCAATGGACATGTTCTGCATGTGCCACTAACATTCCTGTTTCATACCACATACCCATACTAACATACCCACTACATACCATATGTGCCACTATCATGCCCACTACATGTACCATGTGTCACTAACATAACCACTGTATGCCACATGTGCCACTAACATACCCACTACATACCACATGTGCTGCTCACATAATGGGCACATACTATTCACGGTACTTACTCTGACATATCAGACAGCAGGACGGACACACACGCAGCTATACTCACCTGCTTTCTTTTTTTAGTGAAAAGCAAAAGCTGGCAGGACCTTGCACCTAAGTTCCCTGCCCAGTCTAAGCCCCACAATGTTTAAACTTATACTACTGTTATTATCTCCCATGAAGAAGTGGGGGCCTGCTGGGGATCTGTAAAGAAGGAATATCGGGCTGGCTGGGTACAGTGTTATGGCTGCTCTTCCCCTGCACCGTCCTGTCTGAACTACACAGCCTTCTGTAGCCAGTCATTGGGATGTGAACTGCAGGGAGAGCTGTTCAAGGGAAGAGGAGATTGGCCCAGTCAGCACAGCAGCCCCTTTGGCATTTGCCCAAACTGCCAGATGGCCTGTCTAGCCCTGGCTGAAGCTGTTGTTACTGCTATATGACTTGCATAGCTGCTATGTGGTTCTGTAGTGGGAATTTGGCACAAATGCTGCATAAATATTACCCTGCAATATACATGCAACTACCATAATAAAATTTGAATTTAACCCGAAAAAGCACACTCACCAACAGTCTGATGTTTGAGGAACATTTTAGACTACAAAAGGAGTACATATTATACTATTATTTTTTTTTGATGGGTTCCATTCCTAAGACATGTGTGTTTGTAGTTTTACTGACCATTGGGGGAATGTTCAGATAGGCATGAACCTAATTTTAAAAATGGGAGTGAATATCGGGTAATGAGCAGAATCACACAGTTGAGGGTGTACGTTTTTTTTTTTTATATTGATGGCTTGTATGCCTATTACACATCCTTGGCTGATCAATCACGCCCATCACCTGATGTTTACTCCTATTATTTAAAGTAAGTTCACGCCCATCTGTCCATTCTTGGGTAAAGCAAATTATAAACCCACATATCATGAACAGGAGAGCATTTTTGTGGGGTTGGCTACAGGTCCCTTTAAAGGGAATCTGTTACCCCTTGACTGCCTTTCAATCTGATGGCACTGCTGGATAATTTTCCATAAAAGCAAAACATGTTTTGAATGCTTTTGTTGATATCTATCTAGTGGTGCCACTAGCAATGTAGCTATTGCGGTGGTGGAAGATTTGCTTTAACCCTTTTTGGACCAGGGCAAAAATGGCCTTAAAGCGACTCTGTACCCACTCTGACCCCTTAAACTGTTTGTACCTTCAGCTGCTTTTAATCCAAAATCTGTCCTGGAGTCCATTTGGCAGGTGATGCAGTTATTGTCTTAAAAAAAAAAAACATTTAAACTTGCAGCCCTGTGTCAAATTGGTGTGGCCTTGAGTGTCTGTGCCCTAACCTTGTAGTGCCTCTCTGTCCCTCCTCCCCACCCTCTTTACCATTAGGAATGGCCCTGGCAGAATTTCTTCTATTCCTTACTTGTCTAAACACTGCACAGGTGCCTTAATGATCCAGCCTATGCGCCGTGCTCACATAGGTGATGAATAGCAGAAAACCTGCCTGGAGCATTCCAAATGATAAAGAGGGGGGGGGGAGGAGGGACAGAGAGGCAGTGCAAGCCTAATGAACAGACACTGTAGGCCATGGTAATTTGACACAGGGTTGCAAGTTTAAAAGTTGTTTTTTAGGACAATAACTGCACCACCTGCCGAACGGAGCCCAGGACAGATCCTGGTTTAAAAGCAGCGATCTGAAGGTACAAGCGGTTTGGGGAGGGCAGATTGTGGGTACAAACTCGCTTTAAGGACCAAACCCCATTTTTGATATTTGACCTATATCACTTTATGTGGTTATAGCTCCTTATGCTTTCAAGGGGAACCCGGTAGAGGTAATCCCCCCCCCCCCCAAAAAAAAAAAAAAAAAAACCTTCTGCAGAAGCATATAGCATTACTTACCTATCCCAATTTTGAAACTACCAAAAATCAATTTGTTTTGGGAGGTTTTGTTTTATATTGTGTTTCTATACTTCCTGGTTGAACAGTTGTACACAGTACTACAGGTCTCATAATGCTTTGCTTTCCCTCAACTGTTCATCACAGTCCTCCATCCTGCCCATTTCCCGCCCAAATCTGTTGCAGAACTTCTAGGCTATGTTTACACATTGCAGTTTCATTGTGTTACTGAATTATTTGCAGTACTTTATCATTTCATTGTAGTCCCACCCACACAGCATGCTGTATTCTCTACCTGTGACATCACACAGTACACTGTAATCTCTTCTTGTAATGCTGATATTGGAATAAAGTTAAGAACTTTTTTAATTTTTTTTTTTTTTCCATCTCCACACACATTATAATCAAGCACCTTTTATCTTTGAAGTTGAGCTCCACAATAAGGACTTCATCCAATATTATCTTACATGGCATATACTGTTTATGCCTTGTTTTCGTGCAGGTGGGATTGGCAGTGTCGGCTCTGATCCTCTTTGCCACTTAGCATCATTTACTTGTGTTAATGCATCATTTTTGTAAATACTGCTGTACTGCAATGAAACTCCAATGAAACTCCAACATGTGTGAACATAGCCCTAATTTCACTGCAAAGTTTTGCACAATCAGCGAAGTTGCAGCACCTGCTTCTGGCTGGTCAGAGATGGTGAATCACTTCTGTGACATCACGCCCTGTCCCCTGTCTACATCATCAGCCTGTGCTCAGCAGACACACACACTGTGTGAGACAGAAGAATGTAATTTTTGTCTCCTTAAAGGGGTTGGCCACTTTATAGTAAAATTGCTCAGTGTACAGTATTAGTAGGTGTACTCACTGCTCTTACTGATAGCAGCTCCCTGTGTACCTGATAAAGCTAATATCAGACTCCCCTCCTCCAGGCTGGGCTGCCCTGCTCTGTGGTGTTTTGGTCCATAAGATTGCTTACATAGAGGAGCATGTGACCATGCCCCGCCCCCCAGTGTCCACCACTGAGCCTGTATATGTCTATGGAGGACACAGAGGAGAGGGCATGGTCACATGCTCCTCCATGTCAGCCATTTTGTGGACTGAAACAAAACAGAGCAGGGCAGCCCAGCCTGGTGAAGGGGAATCTGATTTTAGTTCTATGAGGTACACAGGGAGCTGCTGTCAGTATATACATCAAGTACACTTACTAATACTTTGTACTGACCTATTTTACTATAAAGTGGCCAACCCCTTTAAGTGGGAGAGCAGTGGGAGCAGGAGACAATGTGGATTGGCACAGAGGTCATTTTTCATCACTTCCTGGATTTCTATCAGCTACCAGTGTCGCAGAACCGCACATATATGGTAATACATTATATAGACACATATATTTAACTTTTAATGTACTTTTAATAGAAAACAAATTTTCCTTATGTGGAGTTCTCCTTTAACTTATCCCAGTGTTTCTTAGATCTTTTTCATGACACACTGGGGGAGATTTATCAAACATGGTGTAAAGTGAAACTGGATCAGTTGCCCCCAGCAACTAATCAGATTTTATCTTTCATTTTCCAAAGAGTCTGTGAGTAATAAAAGGTGGAATCTGATTGGTTGCTAGGGGCAACTGAGACAGTTTTACTTTACACCGTGTTTGATAAATCTCCCCCATTGTATTTTAGGTTAGTTGAAAATCTTTCTAACTTTGAATTTTCTCTGGTCACCGTGCACATTATATTATATGATAATTTTATTGCCAGTGCTGATGATACAAAATAGGAGCAGTATGTATGTATTTCACTTGTATGTATATATATATATATATATATATATATATATATATATATATATATATGATATAGGGTTAATTGCTGGTATCCGAGCGCTGCTCCCAGCAATTGTGATGGGTGCCCAGCTATCACAGGCAGCCGGGACCCACCATGGATGACATGGGCACAGCTTCTGTGCCTATTTCATCTGAGGACGTAACAGGAGTTCGCCACATAAATAGACATACAGTTACCTTACAATCCGTGGTCCTGAAGGGGTTAAACATAAAAAAATTTAATGGAAATAATAATTAAGCATTTAAAGTTTAGGTCTAAGGATATGTTCACAAAAATTTCTCATTTTGGACAAGGTTGTCTTTTTAGCTGTATTATGTATATGGACATATTTGTATCTCAAAATGACGGCCGTCCAAAAAGATGACTGTATAATGGCCAATAAAAGATGTTCTGTTTACATAGCATAAAAATGTTTTCCTACATGTACAAGTGAAGCCAAATTACTATCATAAGCACATCACTTTTCAATCAATAGCAAACAGATTTACTGGACCTCCACTGATCATGTACTGTATATAAGGCAAGTTTTACGCAAGCATGGTATAGGTGGGACACTTATGCTGAGGACCCACATATTAAGTTGGAATTTTTTCTGAATGTCATAGAAACCACACTCCCATTTCTATCCAATAGCTGCATAATTTTGCTTAGTTTATCTGCAGCATTGTGTGGCTGTTGGTGGAGAACTGGTAGCGTGGTTTTCACAGCATTGTAAATGTTTCCAAATTTGTGTGGAAACCAAGTCCAAGAGGGACATTCATTAGGCCCTTATTATTTTAGCGTTTGACACTTACATATAACAGAAGAAATGTATTCCTATATATATCCCACTATAGTTATTATGAAAGGAAAAAAGACTAATATATACACCTACAATCCTTCAAAATCATGAATACCAAACCTATCAATTTTGATAAATAAACTTTATTTTAATATCCAAGACATGATTTTTTAAAAACACCCCTTATAAACACATAATAAACATACCACTGCATAAGGTGTAACAAAATTTGTTTACAATAGTAATGATACCAGCAATCTATAATTCGCACATGAAATAAAGTGCATAATGCAATGAAAGCCAAACGTGTGAATATTTTTATTGTAACCTAATCACCTAAAGTTGATATAATGTAGGTCCAGATATAAAAAAGGCACAGTATAATCCACAAGCAGAGGGCTGATAACAGTATGCAGAATAGAAAGCTTAATAGCACCCAATGCAATACTGTAAACACACCCCAACACAACTGGTTATAACATCTGCAATGGCCAACTGGATCCTGCAATATCCCTCAGGTAAAAAAAAAAGGTATACAAGATAGTTACAACAGTTTTCTGGTACACATGTGTAAATATACCTTGACTAATGGGGGACCCCACCTCAGACCCCAATGCACGTTTCGCTCACTGGCTTCCTCGGGAGGTACTGAGGTGGGGTGCAGTCCTCACCTTTATACCCCTGAATGTGATAATCATATTGCACACGTGTGTATTCACCCACCTGCATGTGGCCATGTCATGACATGAGGATGCTAATATTCCAAGATGGCCGCAGGCCGGAACTGATGTCACGTCCGGTCATGCGCACCATGCCGAATTCAGGAGTGGCTATCTTGGATGTGGGCAAAGTGGCAATATAACAGTGTTGTACACCCAAAGTAGGAAAACTATTGTAATCGCTAAGAAGAGCATAGGTACTTCAAATAGTGCAGGGCAAGTGTGACCATCTTGTAAATGGGCAGACTTGCCCATAATGATGTTACAGAGTAACCATATCGATATTTACAAACAGAACATGTACAGTTAAGCATTAACACCCACACAATTATATCTGCCCAAACAATTACTGTACATAACACAGATATCCATGTCCGCACCAGAAGCACATGCAAATCTCACCATTAGTGTCCTCATGTTGTAATTCATATACAAACACACACACATATATATATATATATATATATAAATTATTCTACAGACAAATCTAATGTTCATAAAGCTATCATACAACAGTACATGTCCATAAAGCACTGTGCGAATACTATAATGCATGCCATATATACAGACGCATATTTAAAGTGCTGACATAAAGTGCGATAGTGAAAGTGAGTTGGTGACAAAAGAACAACACACAACACACAACACATAGGCAAATGAGCCATTGATATAAGTGCCATGATATAAAAACCCAGATAAAATAATAATTATGCCAATAATTACCCAAAAAATGTGTGTATATGTGTAAAGTGCACTTTACATATACACACACACATTTTTAGGTTAATTATTGGCATAATTATTATTTTATCTGGATTTTTATATATGGCCATATATATATGGCTCTATTTAAGCAATTGTGGGAGAAGAGCCTTGGTGAGGTAAAGGAGAACCTATAGACTGTGTCTGAGCTCCAGAGAAGCAGTAGGAAGATGGTAAAAAGTCCCACAAGTCAACTATCACTGCAGCCCCCCACCAGTTGTGGCTTTATGGCAGAGTGTGCCAACAGAAGCCTCCCCTCAATGTAACACATATAAAAGCCTGCATACAGTGTGCCAAAAAAAAAAAAAAAAACATATGAAGGACTCCTAGACTATGAGAAATAAGATTCTCTGTTTTGATGAGACAATGATTGAACTTTTTGGTGTTCATTCTTAGCAGTATGTGTGGGGAAAACCAGGCACTGCTCTTCACCTGCCCAATACAATCCCAATAGTGAAGCATGGTGGTGGCAGCTTCATCCTATGGGGATGTTTTTGAGTTGCAGGGACAGGACAACTGGTTGCAATTGAAGGAAAGATGAATGCAACAAAGTACAGTGATATCCTGGATGAAAACCCTTTCTAAACAGCTCTGGACCTCAGAATGGGCAGAAGGTTCTAATAAGACAATGACCCTAAGCACACAACTAAAATAACAAACAGGGCTGTATTTACCATTAGGCACCCATGGTCCCTTGCCTAGGGGGGCAGCACCTTTCAGGAGGGCAGCACCAGGGAGCAGGGGGAAAGATACAACTTTTTTTTGTTTTTATTTTTTAGTCTCCCACCTCCCATTCAGATGTGACAGTAAATCTGGTGCCTTTTTGAGGGGGGGGGGAATGGTGTATTTTTTAGGTCTGGAGCTATTACATGCTAATCTACTAATCCTGTGGTGAGAATTCCCAATTTGCAGACTGCTATAATCATTGATTCAATGTGGAAATTTGTTTGTGTCAGGAGTTAAAAACCAGGAAAAACATGATTCAGACAATATGTCTCCATGTAGAGAAATGCAAGTGTCCGAAACCCCTCTCCCCCACGCTCCCCAACATGGGGCATCTTCAGATTTTGTGCCTAGGGCAGCAGCATCTGTTAATACGGCCCTGATAACAACGCAGTGGCAGAACAACTCTGTGACCATTCTTGACTGGTCCAGCCAGAGCCCTGACCCACACCCAATTGAGCATCTCTGGAGAGATTTAAAAATGGCGGTCCACCAATGTTCATAATGCAACCTGAGGGAACTGGAGAGGATCTGCGAGGAAGAATTGCAGAGGATCCCCAAATCTAGGTACGAAAAACTTGTTGCACCATTCCCAAGAAGGCTGTGGCTCATGGCTGTACTAGCTCAAAAGGGTGCTTGTACTCCATACTGAGAAATGCAGGCAGTCAGTTGTTAAATTAATTTAATACTTTGGTTCCTTCAAGGTTTTCCCCTGCAAAGAAACGTTATTGGCCACTGTGGAGGGAGCTGTTATACAGCCCTATTCACTAGAATAAAACATAGCTGCAATACACAGCAGGTGAGGGCACCACTTTTCAGGGAAAAAGATGAAGGGGTTTTTGTCTCCTCATTATCTCTATAAGTAGAGGTCAGTCTCTCACCAATCTTAAAGGGGTTATCCAGTGCTACAAAAACATGGCCACTTTCCCCCCTAATGTTGTCTCCAGTTCAGGTGTGGTTTGCAATTAAGCTCCATTTACTTCAATGGAACTGAGTTTTAAAATCCCACCCAAACTGGAAACAACAGTAGGGGGAAAGTGGCCATGTTTTTGTAGCGCTGGATAACCCCTTTAATGTTATAGTATAATGTAGTAATATACCATAACATTAAGTGATGGGGTTATCCATTAAACCCCTTAACGACCATGGGCGTACATTCACGCCCCCACTACCTGGGCCTTAACGCAGGAGGGCGTAAATGTATGCCCTGACAGGGTCCCATGCTAAGGAGTAGGCTCAGGAGCATCCACTTGCTCCATAGTGGATGAGGACTGTCTACTATCTGCAGCCAGGCCCTCACCCTCATTAGTTGGCCATCCGCCATTAACCCCTTAAATGCTGTGAACACGCCGCAACAGCGGTGTTTAAGTGTAAGTGACAGGAGCATGTCTGTGGGGGTCCAGATCGCATGGCATGACTTCCGGAGGTATACTGCTTACCTCCATGCAGTCTGATCTTCTAATAGAGTCTTCCATATGCCACAGGCAGGCTCTATCAAAAGATTGCAGATTACACTGATCCCTGCTATGCTATGTCATAGCAGTGATCAGTGTATGAAATCTAATGTAATAATGTAAAAGTCTCCTAAGGGGACATAAAAAGTGTAAAAAAAAATCAACAAAAGTTTAAAAAAATGCCCCAAAGCCTCTCCCCCAATAAAAGTGAAAGCCCCTCCCCCCCTTTACAAAAAACACATAAAAATAATAAAGTTAATTAATATATAATATACTGTAGTGTGCGTAATCGGCTGATCTATTAAAATAAAACAATATTATTCCCACACGGTGAACGGCGTGAACAAAAAGCGGTAATAAAAAGCAGATATTGCTTTTTAAATTACATTTTATGTATAAAAAAAGTAATAAAAACGTATCAATACGTCTACTAGAGATCATGATGGAAAAAATGATGCCCCAATACGACCCCGTAGGTGAAAAAATAAAAGTGCTATAAGAGTCACAAAATGGCCATTTTAAATATACCTATTTGCAGACCGACCTACCTATAGAATAAAAAAAAAAATGTCAGTTTTACCGGAAAGTGTATTACATAAACACTGAACCCTCCAAAACTTGCGAAATCCCATTTTGTGACCCAGATTTACCCAATGAATGATATTTTGGGGGTTCCGTCATTCATTTTATGGTAGATTGAAAAATGCCATTACAAAGTACAGCTGTTCCTGAAAAAACAAGCCCTCACATGGCCCTGTAGATGGAAAAATAAAAGAGTTATGGATCTTAGAAGACGAGGAGGAAAATACTAAAACGCTAAAGTGACAATTGGCCCGGTTCTTAAGGCCATTTCAGGCCTAGTCCTTAAGCTGTTAAGAATGCTTGGTTGGTCATATTACTGAATATTTTTTATAGTTCTTCACAAAGTCCTCACAACTTTCACTATAAAGATTTCTTGTAAAATGTCCTCTTTCTTTTTTTTAATTTCAAAATAATAATCATCTGAATAAAATGAAGTGCTCTCCTCCGTGAGCAACTTGTAAAGAATTAAACCTCATAGCAGGGTAGTTTTCTTTTCATAGCTCTAATTCTTATTGTATTTAATGAAAGATAAGTTATGGATGTTTGGAGGATTAGAGAGAGTTTGATTCTATTCGAGGAAAGATTATTAGTTTTAGTCTTCTCGTAATAGAGTTATCTAAGTAACTCAATATTACCGATACTAACTGCAGTGACTTGGGAGACATCTCATATTCACTGGTCCTTCCTAATCAACCAATTATCCAAAATGTCCATTTCATAATGTAATAAATGATAATAACAAAGAGAAGATTATTTTTTAGCAAGTTCAGTTTCTAATCCAGTTCTAATCCAGTACAGTTCCAATCAGTTTCCAGTGTGCTGAACACAGAGCTAAAGCTGTACACAAAATAACTTTGTGTTAACTTTTGGTGACTTCTTACTGATGTATACCCGTCTCAGGAATGATCCACCTATTCCCATTGTGTTTTACTGTTCTGAGCGCTACATACTGTAAGTTTTACTTTTAATGTGTAGAACTGCAGATTGCTTTGTAATCAGTTTTAGCAGTGTTTGCCTGCAGAAACATGGAGTTTTTAACATCACATAAGAAAACAGTATTCCCATGTATTATTATACTGAGTTACTGCAAATTATATACTGTACTTCTTTTCTGATTATATATGTATGCAGCACCAAATTTGGCGGAAAAGAATATACATTAGTTTTCCACTTCAAAGAAGAATGAAAAAACATACTTGTTTTATTTACCATGTGAATGTCTAAATGATATAATACAGATATGTAAAAATAAACATAATGCAAATCAGTGCATAATATGTGACTGTGTAAGTAATACATACAATATAAATTAATTAGATTGATATGATTATTATATTAATAAATTAGTCACAATGTCAGCAATAATAGTTGTAAAAATGTAAATAAAATACTTCCAAACTCCAATATTGTATATAAATACTGCTTCATGCAGTTCCCTTATGTTCCACTAGATGTCACCTTTCTGTATGAGAACAGAATATGTGGCTCTCACCATGTACACTTATTCCTAATCAGATACACAGATTAATTCACCCAGCAGGAAATGTGTATTTGGAAATTACTTGCTGTTTTATTTTCTGCATTTCATGAACAAATTTCTTCTAAAATGTCAACAGACTTGAAAGTGAAGACATGTAGGGTTGGCACCTATTTCACCAACTATACCAGCCAGATTTATAGGAGTAAAGTTGTATTTCTTGGGGTGTAGCTTTAAATTAATTTGCCTATAATTTTTTATTTGCACTTTTTTTATTGCACTTTTAGAAATTTGGCATAAATGCTAAGATATACTGAGGCACTGTAAAGTGTAATTTGTGGGGTGTACAGCTATGTTGACATTACGTATTTTTTTTAGCAGATAAAACAATGGCCGTTCTTGTCATAAAATAATAAGCAGCACTGAAAGCAATGCAAACAGTGGGCATTGTTCACACAGTGTATAGAACAATGGCCACTGTTCACTACGGCTGCAAAAATAATTAACACGTCAATTATTTATGGCCGTTGTTCAGAAACAGAGGCCGCAAATAATTGACAGTTCACACAATGTGTGTCTGTCAGGTTAGCCGTAGTTTGCCTAGAAATCAATGAAACCTATATTTATATAACAGTATTTATAACAACGGTCGTGATTACTACGGAACTTGCGTAATGCTGGGGGCTGAGAGAATCCCGGCCGGAGTGTATACACATAGTATACTCTCCAGTGGGGATCTCTAGTGGCTCAGCAAGAAAATGACATGTCAGTTTTCTACGGCCGTAGAAAGGCTATGTTCACACAACGTAAGTTCCGTACTAATCACGGCCGTTGCAACAACGGTCGTGATTACTACGGGAACTTAAGTTGTGCTGAGGGATGTGGCAATGAATAGCTGCAGCAGAAAACCCTGTCAGTTTACACAATTGAACCTGCCACACGCTCCATTGTGTGACCTGTCAGTTTTTCGTGGGACCACTAGGGATCCCAGTCGGAGTGTATACTATGGGGGAAATTTATCAAAGGGTGTAAAATATAGACTGATGCAAACTGCCCACAGCAACCAATCACAGCTCAGCTTCCAGCTCTGGTGAAAGAAAAAAGGAGCTGTGATTGATTGCTGTGGGAAGTTTGCACCAGTTTATATTTTACACCCTTTGATAAATCTCTCCCCATGTGTATACACTCCGGCTGGGATTCCCTCTGACTGCGTTACAACTTAAGTTTTGTATTAATCATGGCCGTTTTGGAAAATCGGCAACAACGGCCGTGATTAATACACAACTTACATTGTGTTAACATAGCCTAAATATGTACCATATATACAAAAGTAGTATTTTGATGCATTGATCAATGATCTGTTAGAATAATGATTTTGCTTTTTTTAAGGTTTATCAAACAATCCTCTCCATGCAACTCTATTATTGTATTATATGTCAAGCTGTTCGTGCTTTGCCAGTAGACAACCAGAATTAGGTAAACATATGGTAATAAACAACAATTCTGTCTAGAATAAAAAAGTTGTGAGGAATTCAGAGTACTTATAATAATCAGAGATCAGCGCTACTGGAGTATGCTGAAGTCTCATTGTTCGGCATTTGAATACTGGTGGCTGAAGAAATTGGATGCAGCCCATGGAAGTCCTGGTAAACATGGATACAGCCATAGGCATGTTTGAGTAGCGCTCATTTCTAATAGGAAGGCTTTTTCTAATATGTTTAATCAAATTAGTTTCAACAACCTGATAAATCTGACTGGCTTCACCTTTATTTCTATTACTTATTTAAAACACACATATATCTTGCCGAAATACAGGAAGCATTGTTTATCAGGCTCACACAGATGATTAGATAATATTCCCCAATTAAAGCTAGTGGTTGAAACATGATTGATTGTCTGTGTGGTGTTTTCATTGCTTCGCAAAGTCACACCTTATTTTTGGAAAGTGTTAATTTTCAACACATACAGTACTGTGCCATTCATATGCTGCTGCTTTTTAAGGTCACAGTTAAAACGCCATATTGTCTGTCAAACAAATATTTGCAGAAAAAAGCTGAACAGAATAATGCAGAAAGAACTTATTTTTTTTGTTCAATCTACAATTGAAACAAATTAAAAAAAAATAGTTTGTTGGTTTACCTTAAAAGTATTGACTTCCTTTGAAAATACAGTACTAGGCCTCAATCACACTACATATTTTTTACAATAAACGACCGTTGTTGCAGGTTGCAACAATGGCCACTGTTTATTGATAGTGTGAAATCTAACTAGTGTGTATGGAACAATGTCCGTAGTGTATACACGCTGTATACACTACAGTTGGCGTTCCATGCGGCTGCACAAAATAATTGACAGGTCGTTTTTGTGCAGCCGCTATTCAGTGAACAGCAGCCATACAAGATAGCCTGTACACACAACATAAAGTATGGCTCCTGGCCATACATTACACTGGGCTCTATGGCTAATTGAAGCGAGGGCACAGCCGCATGTACCCACATTCCGGGAAAACATCTGTCACATCGGCTATTGTTTGACATATCAAACAATGGCTGTTCATACAGCATGTGAACATGGCCATATAGTGATGCTGCTGGAACTACACACTTTAAATGAGGCAACTACACAAATACTTACCTTTTAATGTTCATCTCCTTCATAGTAAAGTGCTCATTATTAGAGATGAGCGAATTTAGAGTAGGAATAAATCAAAGCACTTCGTTCCTACCAGCATTCTGCTCATCAGGTTGCAGGCTTTGAAGTGTGCTCCGCTCCAGGCCATTTCTCTCCAGGTGCTGGAAAAGATGGATCCAGTCCTGGGAAACTGTGAGAAACTGAGTTTTTATTTCAATCTTAAACTGCCTACAGATGGCCGACCTGCAATCAGATATAGTTGAATCTTCTATCTGTGGCAATAAGAGGAGGAGCTGTAAAGTGATCTGTACAGCATAACAGTGTCATGTGACACCAGTAAATAGATAGCATTAATAAAGACAATAGCAGCTACCCGAGAAAGAACCTCTTTACAAGGTCACAGAGTATGCTCAGTAATGTTTCACATTAATTTCAGGGGAACAGAGTGTGTCTATTGTTGTCCATGTCCATAAGTCTTGCTGTAAAGCATGTCAATAAATGTCACTAATGCACTTTTATTACTAGTCAAAGAAATTTAGTTTTGTAAGGGATTAACTTCCTGGTTTAGGGTTCAAATAAAATATTTGAAAGACACAAAACAAATGGTTTTGTTGACTTGAACATTTCAGTTCCCATTTTTTTTATTATGTTTACAGGCAAATACTTAATAAAACTGCATGCAGATGAATCTTGTTATTGCTTGTTAACAAAAGCTTGCTAAGTCACAGTGAACTTGATGCACTGAATTCAGTATAACATGCCCACATTGAAGAATGTCAGTGCGATGTGCATATTATTTTAATCCTTTTATTTTGTATAGAGAATGAAATATATGTTCATATTTGTTTTGGTCTTTTTAACTCTTTAACCATTAATCTGCTTTTCAAGCAGTCATTAAGGCCAGTCTAGACTACCTAGAATGGCATGCCTCGTATAAGGCACTTTGAGTCCCCCATGCAGGTACTGCAGGTGCTCTTCTTTCATACTGTATCTTCATTCCTTGTAGATTACCCGGCAGTGTTATGCCAAGAGGGTTAATTTACTGCACTAGGGGACTGACGCTTGGTTGCATATATGCCACTTTTTGATATTTTTTTAATACGGATTTCATGTGACCGAAAATCAGCAATTTTGCACTTACGCCATTAACAGTGCGTGATCAGGAACATGCACCGGGCAAAATATGTTTATTCAGTTATTTTTATTTAAAAAATAGGAAAAGGGGGTTGATTTAAAATTTCATTGTAAGAGGGGATATTTTATTAACTCTTTCATGACCCAGCCCAAAATTACCTAAATGACTGGGCCAATTTTCATTTTTTTCTGTCCTCACTTTCTAAGAGCTATAGTGTTTTTTTCAGGAGCAAATTTACTTTGTAATGTAATGGTGCCTTTCAATCTGTAACTTACACTTACACTGTAACTTTTAAATATATATATATATAAATAAAATATACACACAGTACTGCATTGATCAATGAGAGTGCTTAATTACAATGGGCCATTGGAGCCCATTGGATTTAAGCGCTGAGCAGGGATCAGAGTTTTTGCAACACTGAGGCCCGGACGGGTAAGAAGCAGGGATCGCACCTCCGTGAACGCATCACAAGTTTATAGCTTGTTTATAGCCATTTAAATGCAGCTGTCAGCTTTGAAAGCTGCATCTAAATGGTTTATTAGCCTGGCGTGGTGATCGGCCAAGCCAGCTAATGCCCTTGTTTCCCAGCTGCTGATAGCAGCAACAGCCACCTGCTTCAGAGCTTCAAACTCCTCTCTGAACTCCCCTACCCACCACAGGATGTATGGGTACGTCCTTATGCGGGAAGGGGGTTAAACATGTCTTGCATGTATATTGGTGTTTTTCTGGTTTACTAATTTGCACTTAAACTGTTGTCAGTTTTTAGGGTGTCATAACTTTATAGTTTGTTGCCTATGAGAGTTCATACCTGAAGTTGTTCAGAGTGCCTATGCTGACGTCTGTCCACTGCTGAAAATGCCTACAACAGGCATATGCCCATCATAACTAGACAATGAAACAATGGAAGAAGGTAACTTTACTTGATGGATGTAACACAATGAACCCTATATAAATCTTGTGTGTGACTGAATGCATGTGCATCACTTATCTGTAAACGAATGGCACCAGAACGTATTATGTAGTAAACCACTGTATGAAAATGGTATTCCCTAATGGCATTGGCATCTTTCAGCAGGATAAAGCACTCAACTACACTACAAAACTGATTCTAGGACCCCCTACAAGAGCATGACAAAGAGTTCAAGAGACTTGGCCACTAAGGAATCCTTACGTTATCCCCTTCATTGCTCTTAACCACCAGGGAATTTTGAATTAACCTTCTCATTGCCGTAGACTGCCAAGTAGACTGATTAATGCATTTTACACCCAAGATCACTGTACATTCTGACATTATCCATTTTATTATCCTGGTCACCAACAATGCTACTTACATTTAACAGAAGGGTAAAGAAGAATGGGGGAAAAAAAACTTTATAAATTCCACCATGCTCCAGCAGGGCACTCTGGTCAATTTTTTTGTTTCTCCGGATGAATCCTAATACCTTTTTAACCTTTTAAAAATGCAAAATGGGCCACTTTTTCTTTTATTTTATATAAGCTTTGTACCTCTTAAGACTGATAAAAAGTGAAGATTATTTATGACTTACTTCTGACAGTTTCTGCTTTACCTTGTTCTCTTCAATAATTCTGAACTGACAAAGTATGAGAACTGGGATAGGATTTCAAAGTCACATATCCACAAAAAAAGCCTTTTATATATAAAAAGTAAAATGGAAAAAATTAAAATTAAACAGTGATGCCCTAATGCAATGCCTACCATTGTACAAGTGTGCTACAAGCACTCCAATCAGTATTTCGAAGACTTACGGACACAAACTGCAAGAAAAGGAATTACATATTATGTATTCAACATATACATTTAGGGGCGAGTAGTCTTTGGCTTCTTATTTTTCTCTCTAAGAGAATAAGTAGTCACAATTGTTTCTAGCCCCTTAAACCAGGGAGGCCCACAGGGATTCAACATGTGTGTTACATTTGAAAACACTATGGATTACGAAGAAGGCCTTTTGCCATTCTTTGTCACTGTAGCTCCTACCTAGGAGTTGCTCCCATAATCTGAGGGGACTGCTCCTTGCGAAGGATATTCAATTGGTTTAAATGATTGTAAATGCTAAGCAGGCCTCTTGTTTTGGAATGAAGAAACATAAAAATGGTCCTCTCTGCTTGTGGGCCAGAGGGTCTCAATGACTGAAGAAAGTGCTGCACTTACAAAATTTATAAACAAAACAAAAACTATGTTCTAGGTAGATTAAACTCCGCCTAGATGGATGAGTTCATTCCCATGTGTGGATAAAGTCAAACCCCTGCTCATCCCCTCGCGTAGCTCTGCATAAGTGTTTGATTGCTGGTGTTAATGTGTCCAAGTTTTGTACGAGGTCACTATTACAGGGTTAGGGCAGGATGAGGCAAGGCTGGTCCAGAAGGGGTAAAGCAAAACTTGGTTTAGCCTATGTAGGGTAAGCTGTCTCTTGTTTTTCGTAGCTAATCGAGAGATTAGGTATGTGGTTTTCAAAGTCTGAGAGAGGCAATAGGGAGGGGTGTAGCTCTGCATAATGGTGCTTTTACACAGAGAGATTTATCTGACAGATCTTTGAAGCCAAAGCAAGGAACAGACTATAAACAGGGAACAGGTCATAAAGGAAAGACTGGGGTCTATCTTCTTTTCAAATCCAATCCTGGTTTTGGCTTAAAAAATCTGTCAGATAAATCTTTCTGTGTAAACACAAGATTAGAGTCTGATTGCTGGTGGTAATGTATTCAAGCTTTGTATCAGGCCGCTATTACAGGCTTAGGGCAGGACAAGGCAAGGCTGGTCCAGAAGGGGTAAAGCATCACTTGGTTTAGCTTATGTGGGGTAAGTTGTCTCTTTTATATTAATTTCTCTAGTGGCTTGACATTGTTGTCAAGTACCTTTTTTTTTGTTTGTTTCTTTTATTACCTATATAGGTGGTAGGTATAGATTATGACAGTGGTTAATAAGGTCAATAATAGAACAAAAACAAAAGATGAAGAAAACATCTTTCATATATCTACTCAAGAGTCTTCCACCAGGCTTAAAATAGTGAGCAAATTTTAATTAGATAAATTCTTTGGAAATACTAGTAAGCGTTAACATCATCAGACAAGCAAATTATGATTTACAGGTGACATTTATGCTTCATTTCATAAAAAGAGTTCTGGATTTTTACATTAATCATATAGGAAAGACAACCCCTCCCCCCAAAAAAAAAATATATATCTATATATCCCTATGAATATGCCATTATTCCTTGGAGTCCACTAGTTCATTAGAAGTAACAGTAAAGTTTTGATGAGCCAATGTTGATCATCTAAAGGGAAGTGAACAGGGATATAAATTTCATGCAAATGGAATCATTAACATTTTTTACTGTGTCTTGGAAACACCATAAATCATCTGCATTCTTGAGTATCATGACAAAACATCATTGCTAATTAGGATTAATTGTATAGCATAACAATGTGGCCGATGTAATGCAGAATACCTTAGTTAGTGTTGTGACATCTTCATCACAAGAAAATAGCTCACTGTCTGAATCTGCCATCTTTCTGTTGCAAACTTCAGGCTTTTTATCAGTATGTTTTTTGTTAAAGGCAATAAATGAAAAGGTGAAGTGTCCTCATATAGTGAATTATTAGGGGAAACTAGATATATACCCTGATTCAGGGTAAGAAGCCTCGTTACACAGTGCATTCACTTTAGTCAGCAAAAGGCTGCTGACAGATCAGCTTTAACATTAACCTTTTGAAGACTAGGCCAATTTTCATTTTTACGCTTTTGTTTTTTCCACCTCGTGCTTAACCCTGCTGTTCTGTCAAAAATGACCGAATTTGAAATTTGATATTTTTTTTAAATATTCATTATGCGGTTCTGAAACTTGTGGTTCATTGACTTTTCCTCATTTGAGGGGTTCTTACTAATAGCAGTTTTTATTTATTTATTTATTTTTACTCCACGTCTTTTTTTTACTCTTGTACTGTTCGGTCAAAAATGACCGATAGCCTTTTATACTTATCTCCAGCCATTTTTTGAAAAAAGAAAAGGAGTTATAATCTCAGTTATAATCTCATTTTGGTCAATCAGTAACCGAGACAACAGAAAGCCAGACATAATTTTACATTACAATGCCACTAAAGGGGCAGTTGATACTCTAGATCAACTCATAGGCACTTACACCTGTAAACGCAAAACTAATCGGTGGCCAATGGTTGTTTTTTACAATATGCTTGATGTGTCGGTGCACAATGCATTTGTGTTATGGCGTAGAAAAGATCCAAATTGGAACAAAAATAAACTGTATAACAGAATAATGGGAAATTTTTTAGAGGAATTTGGAAAATCACTGGTTAGCCCATATATTGAACAAAGAAAAGTAACACCCTAAGGTGATGGAGCTGCAGCCATTGTCCACAGGATCTAACAGCATGCTGAAGAAAGTGAACCAAGGGCTTCCACTAGCACTGCGACGATGGCCACGGCCTCCACCAGCAGTACAACCAGCCTAAAACGGAAATAATGCGCCTTCTTTCCAACATCAAGTAATCGCAAATCAAATGTGATATGTTGCAAAGGGCAAAGTGCTTATGCAAAAGACATATAAATTATACTTGTGACAAATGCAAATAGTAAATTTAGCCCCTTAAACCTTATTTCACATTTTATATAGAAAAAAAACTAGACTTTTTTTTTTTAATATATTTACATACAGTTTGATGTTACTAGTTATAGTTTACAGTTTTATAAAGACTTTTTTGTGCAAATGTGCAATATGCATGAATAATGCAATAAGGCCATCTAACATTTTTTTGACAAAAAATATATAAATTAGGTTTTTTATTTCATTTTTCATTTGTTTATGAACAACCATGTTCACATACAGTATAATAATGCAAAAGATATTCAAATAAAACACTAGTTAGTTAAAAATCCAGACCTTAATAGGCCCGATCAAAAATGACCAAAACATATGTGTATAGTAGAACCGAACAGAATAGCAGGGTTAAAAGGCCATAGCACTTGCATTTTTTCACCTACAGACCCACATGAGCTCTTATTTTTTGTGCCACTAATTGTACTTTGCAATGACAGGCTTAATTTTTGCATAAAGTATGCTGTGAAACCAGAAAAAAAATATATATGTGTGGTGAAATTGAAAATAAAACACAATTTTTTTTATTTGAAAGGGTTTTGTGTTTACGCCATTCGCCCTGGGGTAAAACTGACAAGTTATTGATATTCCTCAAGTTGGACGATTACAATGATACGTAGCTTGTGTAACTTTTATTTTATTTGATGGCTTTTAAAAATTAAAACCTTTAAAAAAAATAAGTGTTCCTTAAAATTGCTCTTTTACCATGCTTATAACTCTTTTATCCTTTGTTCTATGGGGCTATGTGAGGTGTGACTTTTGCAGGTGTCATTCTTCAGATCTATGCAGTATATATATATATATATATATATTTATATTGCATAGATCACTGAGATTGCCGATTTATTGCTGGCCTGCTGCAGCCAGGAACAATAGATCACCCAGCCAGGATCAGTGCCATTACCCCCTGCCAAACAAGATGGAGCATCCGCTCCTCCGCAGAAAAGCAGCCATTTAAACTGCATTTAAATGGCTAATTAGCAGGCGCGGTCCGATGACCTGGGTTACAGCCCCCCTTCTGAACTCCCCTAGCGGCGCCAGGGTGTACATTTAAGCTATGGGTCATCTAGAGGAATGCCACTGGAACATTTACTTCTGTTTGAACATTGCACAGGTGTCTTAATGATCCAGCCTATGTGCTGTGGTAACACAGGTGGTGAATAATAGGCAATCTGCCTGGAGCATTCCTAATGATGAAGAGGGTGGGGAGGAGGGACGGAGGGGTGGTGCAAAGTTAGGGCACAGATACGCCCGTAGGGCACGGGGCTGCAAGTTTAAAATTACCTTTTTATCAGAATAACTGCAACACCTGCCAAACGGACTGCAGGACAGATCTTGGATTAAAAGCAGCTATCTGAAGGTACAAGTGGTTTTGGGGGGGGGGCGTATGGGTACAGAGTCGCTTTAAAGTATACCTGTCATGGTAAAAAAAACAACTTTTGACATGTCTCAGAGACATGTCAAAAGTTTTCATCGGTCCGGTTCTGAGTGCTCAGAGCCGTACCAATTGGGGGATAGAGTAAGGAGACAACCGCAGCTGTAGCATGTCCATTCCTCCCTCTGAGTTAAAAAAAAAAAAAAGTTGGGCTACATATGAGGCCATTATAACTCTTTTTTTTTAATTCAAAGCAGAGAGTTGACATGCTGTATTGAATCTTCTCACAACTCTTCCTCCCAATTGGTACGGGCCTGAGCTCGTAAACCCGAATCCCGCATCCTCACAAAAATTATGCAGTAATGCAATTAAATGATGCTAAATGGTACAGAAAATCAGAACTGACACTGCCAATCCCACCTGCACAGAAAAAAACAAGGTAACAAAGTAGCATAGTAAAATAGTTAATAAGGTTGAAAGAAGACAAGAGTCCATCAGGTTCAACCTAGGGAAATATTACTGTGTTAATCCAGGGGAAGGCAAAAAACCTTATGAGGCAGATGACAATTGCCCCATCACAGGGAGAAAATTCCTTCCAGACTCCAATGGCAATCATAATAATCCCTGGATTAACGTATCACCGGAAATCTAATGCCCATAACTTGTAATATTATATTTTTCAAGAAAAGCATCCAGGCCTCCGTTGAACTTATTTAATGAATTGGCCATGACAACATCATGTGGCAGAGAGTTCCATAGTCTCACTGCTGTACAGTAAAGAATCCGCATCGATGCTGATGGTGAAATCTTCTTTCCTCTAGACGTAGAGGATGCCCCCTTGTCATGGTTACAGACCTAGGAGTAAAGATCACTACAAAGATCTCTGTAGTGTCCAATCATATATTTGTACATTGTAATCAGATCGCCTCTAAGTCGTCTTTTTTCTAGTGTAAATAACCCCAAGCTTGATAACCTGTCTTGGTAATGTAACCAACTCATACCTTTAATGGCCTTTGTTGCCCTCCTCTACAACTGGTCCAGTTCAGCTGTGTCCTTCTTATATACCGGTGCCCAAAACTTTAGACAGTATTTCATATGTGGTCTGACCAGTGATTTATGAAGAGGCAAAACTAGGTTCTCATCTTTAGCATCTATGCCTGTTTTGATACATCCCATCATTTTATTAGCCTTGGCAGCTGCTCACTAAAGTTGAGTTTACTGTCCACCAATACCCCCCAGGTCCTTTTCGGAAGCAGTTTTACACAGTGTTTTATTATTTAGCACATAACTGTACTTATTATTTCTACGGCCCAAATACATAACCTTACATTTATCCACATTAAACTTCATTTGCCATTTCACTGCCCAAGCCTCCAGCTTCTCCAAATCCCTCTGTAATATGATATTATCCTCCTCTGTGCTGATTACTTTACCGGATTTAGTATCATCTGCAAAAATAGAGATTCTACTCTGTAGCCCCTCTACAAGATCATTAATAAAAAAATAAATAAAAAGAAGTGGACCCAACACTGACCAATTTCCATACATTTTCTCCTAGTCCCAGCATCCTCATTTTGTAGACAAAGGTTTCATGCGGCACAGTATCAAATGCCTTTGAAAAGTCCAGATACACATCCACAGCCTCCCCCAGGTCCAGTCTATAACTGACCTCTTCATAGAAGCCGATCAGATTAGTCTGACAGGACCGATCCCTCATAAATCCATGCTGGTGCTGC
Organism: Dendropsophus ebraccatus; assembly: GCF_027789765.1. Taxonomy (NCBI): domain Eukaryota; kingdom Metazoa; phylum Chordata; class Amphibia; order Anura; family Hylidae; genus Dendropsophus; species Dendropsophus ebraccatus. The sequence continues at coordinate 160,749,966 of NC_091454.1, forward strand.
GTTATAACATTATTTTCATTCAGATACTCCAGTATAGCATCTCTTACAAATCCCTCAAATACTTTACCCACTATAGATGTTAGACTTACAGGCCTATAGTTTCCTGGATCACTCTTTGACCCTTCTTCAATGTTGGTACCACATTAGCTATGCGCTAGTTCTGTGGAACAATCCCTGTCATTATAGACTCTTTAAATGTTAGGAATAACGGTCTAACACAGTACTTAATTCTTGCAAAACTCTAGGATGAATAACTTCTGGGCCCGGTGATTTATGGATTTTAATTCGGGATGAGCGAACCGAACAGTAATGAACCAGATTCATTACAAACTTTGCAAAAAGTTTGGTTTGTCACCGAACCAAACTTTGAGAAAGTTGGTAACGAATCTGGTTAAATTAGCAATAACAAATAAAATCACAGAACAGACCAGGATGCAAGGGATTATTATTCCTATAATCCCTTGTATCCTGGTTTGCCTAATCAAAAATGTAATGTGACAGCTGTCTGTATCATCCAAGACACATGAAAGCAACTTCAGTGTTCAAGCTGATCCACTTTATTAAGTGAAAATTTCTCAGTTTATATTTTTACAAGAAAGCTTCAAAAAATAAAATAAGAGAACCCCATTTAGCCGCAACAAAAAAATTAGAAGATCTGTAAAAAAAAAGTCCCATTACTGTCCCAGCACACACACACACACACAAAAGTCCCATCAGCTGTCCCATCACTGCACAGTTGTGTAGAAAAATGTTGGCGACTCATATGGATTCTTGGTGTCTAAGACCGTGCACCCGAGTGCTGATGTCTGGTCCTTAAATTATGGGCAAGGGCAGTACATGTCTGTTACTGCCCATTGGGTCAACATCCTCCTAGAAGACCATCAGGAAGTTGGCCCATTCTTGCCACTGTCACCTCCCCAGTGCTTTAGGGGGCCAGTTCTGCCTCCACCACCTTGCAACCATCCGCCGCTTTGACTGCAGTCCAACCTGCCCCAGTGTCTTACCAACGATGTCAGGCCCGGCGCTCTCAGGCTGTCCTCCATTTTGTGAGCCTGGGTGAACGTAGCCAGAGTGGGCAGGAGCTCCTCCAGACCAATATGGAGGAGTATATGAATGGCGGACCCCACGTCAACTAACGGTGGAAAGTGTTGTAGCCAACAATGGGAGGAACATTGTCTCTGCAGTGCAGCAGGGAAGGCTGAGTCATAGACCTTGTATGGCACATGTGATAAACCTCATAGTTCACAGGTTTCTTTGAACATTTCCTGCCAATTGTTGATTCCTTTTGAGGACGCGACTCTGTGAGCAGGCATGACTATGGGATCAACGATATCATCCCACTCGATCGTGTTCTGGAAAGTGCGCTGAACAACATCATCAGCGAGGATTCCTAGACCACCACTCCAAGGCTGAACATCTTCCTCCGTCAATTGTCTGTTCTCAACCATACTGGCCTGGGTGCAATCAGGTACTTCCTCCTCCTCCTCCTCAAATAGTCTATTGTCAACCATACTGGCCTGGGTACAATCAAGTAGTGCTGCCTCCTCCAATAGTCAATTGTCTGTTCTTAACAATTCTGGGTCAAATACAGCACTATTACTGCTTCTGGCTCCACTGTCAAATGTCTGTTTTCCACCCTACTGGGTCCAAGGAACTTTGTGTCGTATGTCCCGTGTAATCACTTACACCTTGGCTGATTTTTTTTTCACTATTTTTGCACTTTGATTTTTTCCACTTTTTTCATTGTAATAGCAACTGCAACTAAACAAAACTATACCTTATCAGACTCCCACTATTGTAGCTGCAATTATTCAGCCGTTATAGCAAGGTTCGTTCTAGGTTCGGCTCGTACGAATCCGAACTTCACGAAAGTTTGCCGGATTGAACCAAACCGAAATTTTCAAAAGTTCGCTCATCCCTAATTTTAATGTTTCTTAGGCGTCACCCAACTTCTTGTTATGTTAGGCAGGTGAGATTTATGGGAGGATTTACATTATCCTTAGTCATGTTGTCTGTTATGGGATTCTCCTCTGTGCATACAGTAGAGAAGAATGTATTTAGTATATTCACCTTTTCCTCTTCCCCTTCACCATTACACCCAGATTATTTTTGAGGGACAAACATTTTTTGTTTTAAGTCTTTTGTTATTTATATAGGTGAAGAACATTTTGGGATTTGTTTTACTTTCTGTGGCAATCCTTCTTTCTGTTGCAATTTTTGCTTCTTTTGGTATTTTACACATTCTATTCTTCTGTCTATAGTTGCTCAATGGTTCCCCACTACCTTCTTGTTTTAGAAGTCTCAATGCTTGTTTCTTATCAGTTATTGCATGCCTTATAGCTGTAGTTAACCACATTGGTTTTCTCCAATTTCTACTTCTTTTATTCCCATATGGTATGTGTCGTTCACACAATTTACCCAGGATGCTCTTAAATATGTCTCATTTCTCTTATGTACTTTCATTTCTGAAGGCATTGTCCCAGTCTATGTCCCCAAGGTCCTCTCTTAGTTTTTGGTAATTAGCCTTCCTTAAATTTAGGGGGGGATTTATGAAGACCGGCGTACAAGTACGCTGGTCTTATATTAGACCCCACGCCCTTTTCCCCGGCACAATTCGCTAAGAGGCGCACGCCTATTACCTAGGCTAAATCCCAGAATTCCAGGCGGTACCCGGGCTGTCTCCTCCTTCCCCATGGACCGGGGAGGCCTTGGGAATCAAATCCTGCAGGTTCGAGAACATTTGAGTTCGCTTGAACCTGCAAAATCCTGAGGTTTGATCATTCCTAATATTAACGGCCTAGTCATAGCTCTTATTTAGCCATGTTTTGCTTATCCCCACTATATTGTCTTTGTCTACCACCATTATGAGTTCTAATTCCTCAGCTTTATTAGTGAGGCTTTGAGCATTTGTATACATACATTTAATATGTTTGTCTGTATTTCCTTTCCTAAAGGCTATGATCACACACTGATGACAGAGAGTAGATGGCCGCCATTTAATGGAAAATAAAAATAGTTATTATAACCAACGGGCTTTGTTTTGAAATAACGGCCATTATTTGCCGTTAAATGATGGTCCTCCACACAATTTCAACTCTATGTGAACATAGCCCTTCTGTGTTTTCAATACAATCCTGGCTTGGGTTGAAAAATACTGAACAAAATACTGAGCAAAAACACTGTTTGGGAACATAGAAAATAAAAAGTATATCCAGCATAACATATTATCGGAAAAAGTCCTTATTGTGGGTCTCAACTTCAAAGACAAAAGATGCTTGATCGTAATACATGCATGGAGATGAGAAGGGAAAAAAAAGCAGCACAAAATAAATTCAAAAAGTTCTTTATTCCAATATCACCATTACAGGTAGAGAAAACAGTGTGCTGTGTGGGTTGGACCACAATGAAATGATAAAGTACTGCATTGAAATATTACAACACAATGAAACTGCAAGGTGGGGAATGGGCAGGATGGGGGATTGTGATGAACAGCTGAGGGAAAGCAATGCATTCTGGATCTTGTAGTACTGAGCAACTGCTGAACAAGGAAGTACAGCCACAAAATACAAAACTAAGACGCCTAAAAAATTAGATTTTTGGTAGTTTCAGAACTGGGTCAGACAGGTAAGCGATGCTATATGTTTCTGCAGCAGGTTTATTTTCTCTAGCTGGAGTACCGCTTTCCACAACATTTAGCTTTTCCTAATAGAACTCCAAATCTCTTGTGTATGCATAAAATTAAATTATGACTACTAAGGGAATTTTGGTAGCTTTCCACAAACTATTTATACATTGAATTCAAAAGTATATCCAATCAGCTCCCTCTAGTTGTGGTAGAAGCTAAAATTATTATGTTAATTTGTTTTCCCTAAGACCCATTGGCATCACAACATATGGGGTAAATTCGCCTCTGCGAGCCCCTGGGACGAAGGAATATTTAATGAAAAAAATAAAAATTAAATTTTAATCCCCTCCTCCATGAGGTCTAAATAGGCTCCACCTCCCCCTAGACCTCAGTCTAATTATAAAGAAACATAAAACACAGGGAGGGAGTCTTGTGATGCCAATGGGTCTTAGGGAAAACAAATTAACATAATAATTTTAGCTTCCCTTACGTCCCATTGGCATCACAACATATGGGGAATTAGCAAGCATTATCCCCAATGGGCGGGTTATTTATTACGTCCACATTAAGAACAGATCTTGCAAAGGTTGTTCTTGACAAGAAAGAAGTATCCAGCCTGAAATATCTCACAAAGGTAGTCAAAGAAGACCAGGTAGCCGCCTGGCATATGTCCTCAAGTGGCGCAGCGGCACTCTCTGCCCAAGTGGAGGGCACAGCTCTAGTAGAGTGAGCCCTGGTAAATTCTGGTGGATCCAGATCAGCAAAGGAGTAACATAAGGCAATGGAGTCACAGATCCATCTGAATATTGAAGGTTTTGAAGCCTTTCTCCCCTTGTTCTTTCCTGCGAAAGGGATAAAGAAATTCTCGTCTTTACGAAAATCACCTACTCTGTGTAGATAGATCTTGATAGCTCTGGATACGTCCAATAAAGAAAGATCCAAGTCTTCTTTAGATGATCCAGTAGGAGAAAATACAGGCAATACTATTGGCTGGTTGATGTTGGCAAATGAAGCCACCATAGGCAGGAATCCTGGAAGGAACCTAAGGATAACTTTGTCTTGGGAAAAAATCACGTATGGAGGTGCGGAGCCAAGGGCTTGAAGTTCTCCAACTCTCTTAGCAGAGGTAATGGCTAGTAAAAGAGAAACTTTCAATGTTAACTTGAAGTCTACTTCCTCCCAAGGCTTAAAGGGAGGAAGACACAGGTGTCTCAACACAAAGGATAAGTCCCATGGGTCTACCTGCTTTACCAGGTTAGGCCTAGTCTAGCCTTAACAAAATTCTTTACCTCCAAGATCTGAAAGAAACGTGAGTTTAGGTGTGCAGAGAGGGCTGCTATCTGCACCTTGATGGAACTAGGTTTTAATCCTTTATAGAAGCCTTCCTGTAAAAACTCCAATGACTGTGGAGTAGAAGGTTTAAGTCCATCAATACTCCTGCTTGCACACCAATCTTGAAAATCTTCCAAATACGTGCATAAGATTTATTTGTAGTGCTACTACGAGCGTGAGAAAGAGTATACTATACCTTCTCAGAAAAACTAGAGTCCAATACTGTCCTCTCAGTCTCCAAGCTGTCAAGCTGAGGCTGGAAAGATTCCTGCACAGATGTTGACCCTGGAATATTTGATCCGGATGCAGAGGTAATCTCCAAAATTCCCCTCTGCTCATATTCATGGGCAGGGTGAACCATGACCCCTTCGGCCAGAAGGGAGTTATTATTATTACTGACAACTGATCTAGACTGATCTTCGTCAAACTCTGGGAATCATGGCTATGGTAGGAAAGATATACGCCAGCTGGTATGTCCATGGTATTGTCATTGAGTCCACTACCGTGGGATTGTCTGCCCTGTAAAGGGAACAGAAATTCCTCAGTTTGGCATTGCTTGCTGATGCCATGAGGTCTCTCTGAGGAAGCCCCCACCTCTGGGTTAACTGAATGAACACTCTCCTTGAGAGAGACCATTCCCCCGGGAATGTCAGGCCTCGACTCAGTCAATCCGCCAATATATTGTCGACACCCCTGATATGAATCGCAGAGAGTCTGGTTATTCTGGTTTCTGCCCAACAGAAAAATCTTCTCTACTTCCCTGAGGAGAGAAGGGGATCTGGTACCTCCCTGTTTAGGTACGCCACACAGGTCATGTCGTTCATCCAGATTCTGACTGCTCTCCTGTAAAATAGAAGGAGAAAAATGAAGAAGAGCTAGGTAAATCGCTCTGAGCTCCCTCACGTTGGAGGGCAGAGCGGATTCCTGTTGACTCAAAGATCCTGCAGTCGTGATGACTGTCAGATGAGCTCCCCAACCTGTTCCTGAAGCATCTGTCGTGATGGTTATCCAGTGTGGTTCTGAAAATAAAACTCCATGTTTGACTTGTCTCCACCACATTAGAGAATGTCTTGTTTGAGTCGATAGAACATGCATCACATCCAAGTCCTTCAGTCCTCGGTTCCATACTGTTAGTGCTTCTCTCTGAAGAAATCTCATGTGCCATAACGCCCATGGCACCGCGTCCGCAGCTGAGGCAAGGAGCCCTAGAAAGCGCATTTATGTTCTTATGGATACCTGACGAGGAGGAATTAGGAATTAAGTCTGATTTCTCTATGTTGATAAGCCAACCTAATTGTTGAAGTATGTCCTGGACACAGTTCAACTGAACTCTCAGAAGATCCTGAGTCTGAGTCATAATCAACCAATCGTCCAGGTAAGGGATAACTTTATCCCCTGTAAACGGAAGCGAACCATCATGGTGACACTACCTTTGTGAAAACAAAGGGTGCGGAGGTATTCCGGATGGAGGGACTTTGAATTGTAAGTGTCTTACCTTCCCCTGGATTTGGATGGCGAAGGCTCTCCTGTGAGCCTTCAGAATCGGTACATGAAGATATGCATCCTGTAGATCTATGGTGACCATAAAATCTCCCTCCTGGAGGATAGATTTTACTGATCTTATGTTCTCCATGTGGAACGTCTTCTTTACGATGCACCTGTTGAGATATCGCAAATCTATAATAAGCCTCCAATTTCCGGATGGCTTCAGCACTAGTAACACTGGGGAGTAAAATCCCTGACCGATCTCAGATAGAGGAACATCCTCTAGAGCCTCAATGGAAAGGAGGTAAAGAATTTCTGTCTCTAGGACTAAGTGTCTTTCTGGCTTAAGATTTCTTGACAGAAGAAATCTTGGAGGAGGAAGAGATGATAAATGAAGGACATAACCTTTTTGAATAATATTTAACACCCAGTGATCTTTTCTTAATTCTTCCCAGGCAGGGAGAAACAAACTCAGACGTGTTCTCACTGGACAGCTTCTGCGTCAGAAGTCTGGTTTCTTGTTGGTGTCCTTATTCTGCTGCTTCCCGGAACCTCTTCTGGAATAGTTTCTTCATCGACCTCTGTACTGGTATCTCCCTTTGCCTCGCTGAGGAGATTTTGCTCTGCGAAAGGAATCACCGCTCTTATAGGACAATGGTAGGGACTTCCCCTCCTTGTCAGACAATTCCTCCATTAATTTATCCAGCTCAGAGCCAAACAGCCTACCTGGCTGGAACTCCATATTACAGAGCTGAATTTTGGAGTTAGCATCTCCAACCCAGGGTTTAAACCATAGCGCCCTTCGGCAGCGGTTGAGAGTGTACTAGTTTTTTTACGCTAACCTGGTTCCCTGAGATGCATCATCGCAGAGGAAGTCAATGGCCATAATGACCTTTTTTAAGGAGCGAAGGACCTTGTCCCTGCTAGCTCTACCTTCCAAATTTTCCTGGACCTTGGTCAGCCATCTTCTTAGGCTTCTAGAAACCTCAAAGAAGAAATGGAGACTGCCCCTTGGGCTGCCGCTGCCGTATATGATCTCTTGAGGGCTACCTCCACCCTTCTATCCATCGGATCCTTAAGATTGGATCCGTCCTCCGCAGGCAGCACAGTACATTTTGACAGTTTGGCTATGGCCGGGTCCACCTTTGGAGGCTCATTCCAGTCCTTACATTGTTCTTCCTTGAGAACATATAATGTCTTAAACCTCTTGCTCAAACCCGGAGCCTTTTCCGGTTCCTCATAGGTTTAGGTCTGCATGAAGGACAGCGTACTTAGGCATTATAAATATTTTTAGGCATTCATAAATATTTTTATGAAAGAAAGGATGAATCTTATCTGGAAAAAATGATCCTCCTACGGTATCCATAGCCGTCAGGTAGAGGAGTCTCACACTCGGCACATGAAGTGCTTCCTTAGAAGGTCTTTTGCCAGCAGCAGGACTGGTCTCCATTTTAGACATCTGCAAATAATCAATGTATTACAATACATATAAACCACTAGCCTGGCTAGAGTAATATCGGAAAGAGACACTAGGTGGCAGCAACACTTACTTTTAAGTATATAGAAGAGAGATCACAGCACTTTGCACTCAGATGTTTTCTATTAGATCCAAATGAGCCACAGAAAATCCTTCCAGAGGAAGACAGCCAGACCTAGAGGTAGCAACAGCTTACCTTCTGCCTTGAACACACAGCTAATCCGGCATGCAGAGAGCGCGCGCCGCTGCCGGCTCCCGGAAGTGACATGACGCTGATGCCGCAGTGCTGAGACGCATGCAGCGCCGATGCTTTCCACAGTCGAACGCGACTGGAAGAAAAGGCAGCGGCTCAGGTGACACGCAGAATGCGTTCCAAGACGCACTAGGTAAGAAAAACTTAAAAGCTAAGACCTGCAGAAGCAAATATCAGGATACTACCTGGACACCGGCTCCAGCGGCATCCCAGCAATCATTACCTGGAGAGAAAACCTGAATGCAACAGGTTAACAAAGCATAAAAACGGAGGAGGGACAAAGTCCCCTAGGGCTAACAGCAACGAAGTAAAAAAAGACTGAGGTCTAGGGGGAGGTGGAGCCTATTTATACCTCATGGAGGAGGGGATTAAAATTTAATTGTTATTTTTTTCATTAAATATTCCTTCGTCCCAGGGGCTCGCAGGGACGAATTTACCCCATATGTTGTGATGCCAATGGGACGTAAGGGAAATACATTTTGTTACTCTCTGTCCATGCAGAAAATTTAGAGCTCTCTTACTGCTATAAATCTACAGTGTACTAATCAGGTCAAAAGGTTGGACCCTAAAAACTAAATGGCTTTTAAATGTGGAGATTGACTTTAACTTTCTTATTGGTTATTACCTTTCAACGATAAACAGATAGTAGTGAACAGAGTAGTTCACTTTCTAGTATTCTAAGCTGTTAGTCTTTATACTCTAGTTTTAGAACCATTACGGTGCCATTCATTCTATAGGGAAGAAAAGCTCTATACAATAAAAAAAAACCTCCTACACTACATTGCAAGATATTCATTCCCTATGTCAAATTGATATTGACTTACACAACTTTGGGAATTTGATTTAAAATTGTTATAATAATATTCACAGAACACTCACATTTCCATGTGAAAGACTTTCCTTTTTATATTATAAGGTTTAAGAAAAGGTGCTTACTAGTCTTAAAGTTTTTCTTGCAATGAAATGGCATGCAAATTGTGGCTTTTAGCGAATGGTTAAAGTGGGCAGTACAACTTGATGTTCTAATGAATTTATAAATGTATTTTTATCTTTTCATTGTATAATGTATTCCATTTTCTTCAATTCATCTGCAGAAGTTTCATTTTTGCTTTAAAAGTGGATTTGTTAGTTTATATATAAAAAAAGGATAGATGGGACATACTAAGAAATAATAAATTTACTGTCATAGCAATGGCAATCCAAGTCCATGGTGCCCTTTCCAAGTACCTTCTTTTCCAATGTAATAGAGGAAATTGTGGAGGTCCAGGCCACTGTTTTGAGTCCAGCAAAATGACTGATCACCACCAGTCTGGCCAAAGACTATGAGAAAGAGAAACAACTTTTTGTATGTATTATTTAATTAGCTTTCATGTTATAGACACTTAACTAGGCTGACGAAGGTGATTCTGGAAATAAGTAGCCTTTTCAGACACCCCTGGAGGTACCAGGGCACTGTATACAGAGTGGCTGCTGCATCTACTAACAATGCCTAGGTATGGCATGTTGTGGTAGGAGGGGTAGTCTCCATAGACCTATAAAAGCAAAGGAGATCTGGGCCCAACGTTACCACACAGCCACAGACAGCAATTTTGTTCCCAACAAATAGATTTACTACATAAAGTAATTATAACAAACAACTGTACATTAAAATACCAATGTCTATCAGTATAAATAAGCAATTTCCCCCTTCTTTCCCAAAATTACTTAAAAAGGTAATAGAAACAAATGCTTTTAGAATAATTCCTTTAAGATAGGTCTCTTGTTTGGGGTGCACCTTAATTATTGCACAGTACTATTGCTCTAGTACTAGAGCAACTCACAGGAAGCTCCTCGTCCACACTACACAGACACTTTCTGTTTCCTGTGTTGATTATAGTAGTTAGTAATCTCTGGTGTGAAGTATCAAAACTGCAATATCATAGTGCTATTAGGCTTGTAGAAGTCCAAAATGTCCTAGTAATTACATATATTCTTAGGACATTTATTTACATTCTTATGCAATACTACATATACTTACAGTATGAGAAGTTTATTACTTTGCTGCTACCTACTGACCAAAATTAGTACTACAGTATACAAAACACATACAGTAGCAAATAATTTATCTCCACCTTTTAAGAGCCATAGGGCTTTTAGTTTTTAACTTAGAGGGCTGTTTGGGGTCCTATTTTTTGTGCCACAATCTTTTTCATTGGTACAATGTTTGTGTAAATGGGATGTTTTAATCGCCCTTGATTTTTTATTATATATAATATATCAAGAAAATTTCTTGAATTCAGAAATTTTGCCACTTTCGTTGCTTTTTTTCATTTATGCTGTTCACCATACAGAAACACTATTGTTATATTTTATTAGATTAGAAAATCTACAATTTAAAATATGTTTTAGTTATTAATTGTTATGTGATTCATATATAAAATGGCAAAGGGGGTGATATAAACATTTTTTGAGGGAGGGGCTATGTATTTTTTGTAACTTTTATTTAACATTTTTTAAGGTCCTCTAGGGGACTCTGCCTTGCATTGCACTGATCAGTGTTATTTGTGATCTTCTCACTCAGACTGTATTAGAGAATAGCAGAGCTGACTGCACACAGGTAATTCAGAGACCTCCGTCAGTCAGGATAAATGATTAGAACTCCGCAGTCACACTATGGGGGTCCCAATTGGACAGTGATAGAAGCATCGTATTAGATGGCCCAATGACTAATGTAAGCGAGTGCTGATCTGCTAGATTGGTGCTTGCACACTTAGCCTATTTCATGGCTTGATAATCAGGCAGCAAGGGCTGCATGGACATTGTTAGCAATGGCAGTGCAGCCCTTGTCTTAAAAGTGTAAAATAATACAGTTTATACATACTTGTCCATGCTCCTGGTGTTCTTCTCGCTTCTGCCCGCAGCCATCGGTGAAACTTCAGAGCCAGTCTCTGAAGTGACAGGCGCTCAGCCAATCACTGGCCACAGTGGTCCTGTCTAGTCCGGTGATTGGCTAAGTGGCCTGTTACGGACATTCCATCGGTGGCTGAGGGGACAAAGCTGAAGCGAGAAGGACAACAGAAGTGTTGAGAGGTATGTATAAAGTTTTTTTTTTTTTTACAGTTATGAGCCGTCGGCGGTGCATTACTATTACACGTAGAAATACCGACCCGGCAACTGATGATTTTTAAGTTGAAAGAAACAACAATGATCAGTTGATAATTGTTTCATCAGCTGATCGTTGTCTTTATTATCCAGAGCGATAATCTGCCAAATCGGCCTGATTTGGCAGAATATTGCTCCATGGGATAGGGTCCTTAAAGGACAAGTGCCATGAAAAACTTTTTCCCAGTAATTGAAGCACATTACAAAGTTATATAACTCTGTAATATGCTTCAATCACCTATCTGCCTCCCTTCCCTGTCTTTTCCCCCCACCACCCCCCACCAGGAAGTGTCCTGACTTACACAGAACTGATTACTGTCGTCACCGTCACCAGGCAGCTCCTTCTTGTGAGGATGAGTCATCAGCAGGAGGGCTGCTCTAGGTCCTGTTACAGCAGCCTCCCCCTCCCCTCCTTGTCAGGTGACTCTGCTTCCTCAGCTTATCTTCTCTAGTGACATGACTCCTTCACTCCTTCACTCCACAGCAGCAGGAGAGCGGGTATGAGGGGAGGGGGGAGCTGCCTATCTGCCAGAGTCAGTCAGAGGGAAGATAAGCATGACATGTGAAGAGTGATGGCTTGCAGTTGTTCAGCCAATGGGAGCTGAGCAAGCTGTCACCTGACAAGGCAGGGGAGGGGGGAGGCTAGTGTAACAGTAGAAGGAGCTGAGAGAAGAGCTTGGTGATGGTGACGACAGTAATTAGGTCTGTGTGAGTCAGGACACTTCCTGGTGGGGGGTGGAGGGGGAAAAAGACAGGGAAGGGAGGCAGATAGGTGATTGAAGCACATTACAGAGTTATATAACTTTGTAATGTGTTTCAATTACTGGGAAAAAGTTTTTCATGGCACTTGTCCTTTAAATGCAGTGATTGCAGCACTTAAGGGGGTTAATGGAGGGCGGCTGCACAATCGCAGTGGCCCTTCATTGACAGTGAGAACCTGATTGCTGATAGCAGCCGGTCCTCACCCTTTATGAAGTAAGCTGAGCTCCTGAGCTCGCTTCATGGAGTCTTTGGACCAAATGGCGTACGTGAATGTTATGGGTCCTTAGGGGTTAATGTATGTGATATTTAAGTAGAACACTGTTGATTTCTGCCACGTAAATAAAAGCTAAATTGTATGTGTTCAATGTATTGTATTTACTATAGCCGTCTGAATAATAGCCCCTACTCTGGACATGATATGCACCTTTATTGATAAATGTATCATAAAAAGAAAACAAAACACTAAAATGACTAAACTATGTAAAATGTTTAAGCATTCACCGCTCACACAACCTGGCAGGTGTTTGTAAGCTGAAGATTGACTGCAGAGTCTTAAGTCCCCATGTACAGCTTCACAAAGAAAGCAATGGACATTTGTGGGGGATTTAATTAGAAGAGGAACATCTTTAAACTTGATTCCCTGTAATTTTTGCTCTTGTAGAAAACAAAGCAATATATGCATATCAAGCTGTGAATTCTAATGAGCAATATCACTAATGTGTGCAAACCCCACTTCCTTCTACAGCAATGCTTTAAAAATAGTGCCACCAGAGAGTTGGCCATCTTGCAGATTACCTGTGCATTCAACCTCATTAGCAGAGGTCTGCTTATCTGCTATGCAGTGATTATTCCTAATGAAAAATTTCATAGCAATGCTATTTCATCATAGCCTGCAGACATACTGCTACAGTTCAATGAAACTAAATTTATAGATAGGTGAAAACTACTTTGCAGATAAAGATTGCAGAAGTGATGTGTTATTACCTTGCAAATATAACTGAAACTATAAAGTAGCAAACATTTAATAGCTAACCTGTCACTGATACTGTATATGTTTTGACCTGTACAATATGATCTTTTAAAAACATTATATTAAATAAGATAGATAGATAGATAGATAGATAGATAGATAGATAGATAGATAGATAGCGGTACTTAATACAGTGCCATATACACATGTAGTATATGGAAAAAAGAAGTATTGGAAAAAAAACCTCTTAATCATTCAATTCAGATGCTTCATTTACTCCAATTGCCACACAGCTCCTACCAATGTAGTGTGACTTTACAAATATATGTGAAAGAATGGCTCGTTCTAAAGTGCTCTATAATTTCCAACTTGGTACTGCAATAGGATGCCATCACCACAAGTCAGTTGGTGGAGTTTATTTTCCCTAGATCTACCACTACCACAATCAACTGGAAATGTTATTATTGAACATTTAGCTTTAGAGGACTATAAGAGCCACTGAAAGTCACTGAGTGTGCATTGTAAATTAAAGGCACCAATGCTTCGCTGTCTCAATAACTGCAGTTAAAAAAAAGAAAAATCAGCCCAAAACTGCAGGCTTGGAGCTTCATGGTATGGCTGTGCAGCTGCATGCAAGCTCTACATTCCCAGGCAAAATGCCAAACATAAGATAGGCCTACAGTGGAAACATGTTCTTTGCAGTGATGAATAATGCTACTCGATTTGTAAGTCTGATGGACAGTTTACTGCGCCACAGATGCATGCATAGGACTAGGGACTACTTCCAAATATAAGAGTTTTTGCTCCTTTACTGAGGTGTATTTATCACCACTTACATAATCATACTGCATGCATCATCACTACATGCAGAATGTGTCACCACTTATACTCTACATTATGCTATACCTGGCCCAATGACTATTCACTGAGCAGAGAGGCATACAATTTACTGTATATATAGCCTCCCAGTACATCCAGGAGCAGGAACTTTAGTCAAAGGCTGATCTGCAGTGAATCTTTTGGAAACTAAAGTTGGGAGGTTTCATTCTCCTTTTTGTACACCTTTATGTACAGTTTTTTTTTTTTTGTTATCCGTATACATTTTATCCAATGGAAGCTCATTAATTTTAACAAGAATAATAATTGGATAACTAAAAAAGTGTGGTTTATCCATCTAGGACTATATAATGTACTAAAAGAAGTTCTTTTAAATTATTAGAAACTGATTATTATTATTATTATTATTATTATTATTATTATTATTATTATTATTTTTATTTATTTTTTTTACCTGCAACTGCCTTGTTTTTTATGGGCTGGTTTGAGGGCTCATACCAATTCAAGTAAATACAACTCACATGATCACCTAGTGCCATGTGAATTTGTGTAAATTTAGAGTAAGGTGTACAGTCCATAGTGCACATATATTCTAGATAAAACTCATGACAAGGCAATTTATCATTGTACCTTATCAAGACTCTATTTATGTACTTAACAATGGTTCAAAGAAGGCAATGTGCTTCAAATCTGGAGTGTTGTCACGCAGCAGATAACATCAGTTTCTTATAAGTCTTGCATTAATCATGTGTTATTTAGGGAAAAAAATGCAGATTTTGTTCTCTGTGGAAAATTTTAAACTGCAAAACAGTCGAGATGATTGATTCATGATTAACGGCATGAGCCCACTGCGTTATGAATGATCAATGAACATTAACATCAGAACAATGTCATGCTGTTACAATTATGGAGCATCATAAATGCAAACATAATTGCATTGTATTTAATGATCTCATTAGAGGTTTCTTTAGGAGAAAAAAATTGAAGGGCGCCATAAAACTCAGTAGTTGGAATTACTGTAGTTTTGCATATTAGCCTGGAAAAAGCACAGTCAGTACACAAGCAGAGGATTTACAAGGGCAGCATTAACAAGATGCACATTTTGTGCACATATTAGGATATGTCTGCCTCCATAGACCCATGAAAAGTGCATGAACACTTTGCCTATAACAGAGTGCAGATGTTTGCTTAAAAAAAGCATTAACTTGATGTACGTTAGAGATTATTGAAACTCCTGTCTCGTTTTATATTGCACCTCTTCAATTAATAGAATTTGTACAGTGGCCTTGCTAATTGATGTACAGTCATTGAAAGCAGGTTTCCTCCTATGACACATTCTGCTTCAGGGAAGGGTGCTTTTTATGGTTTTCATTAGAATAAATTTAATGCGTAAACAACAGTTTCAGAACAACAGGTTCCATTTTAGGGATTAAATATGCATATATGTTTGATCACAATAGTCTTCTGATTTTTACATCTATTCTCTCAGGACTCTTCTGTCTGACCTGCAATGTCATTGATGACATTGCTCATGACTTTTGTCTGACAGATCAGTGCAAATCTCTCTGTGGGTGGCTGAAATGTTTAGAAACCGTCCTGCAGAAGGTAATATGCAAAAGTTAGCAATTACATAAAAGTAATGTCCATTGTAAATAGAAAACTACATATGCATTCTTGGCTAAATATGTACCATCACATGGGGAAAATTACACTGGAAAAGAAATCGGCTAGCAAAAACATTTGAAGATGAATCTCACATCAAGAGGTCATGACTGCACTGAAAAACTAGTAAATAAAATTACATTTATATTTCCAACTCACAAAATTGCGACATATTAAAATGATAGGGGAAACAAGCTGATCAGTGAGGTCTGACAGAAAACTATACCTGAATAAAAGGAGGGCACTGCACATTCACATTTCCATTCATTCTATATGGCTCCATAGTTTAGCGCTATTAGCAATATTTGGAAGTCTTATATATAATGAATGGAATGTTCATTCAATGTATAATATACCAATTCTTCTACATCCTTTCCTTTCACCGTTGCGGTTTTATAGGGTTTAGTCCTACCTACTAGTCCTCTACTATTTTCTTTTATATAGCTCCTATTAGACAAACTGTAAGCAGATTTGGCTTTCAGTACCATATACTGATGACAATCAACTATATTCTTCTTGTGACATGACCCTTGCACTATACATAGTACATTTTTCTTAATAAAGAATGTAATATGTTTTACATGCAGTATCCATATCATACTTTATACGTTAAGTATATATAAAATACCAGCTGGTTTGCTCTATAAATTCAGAATTTCTTTAGAGTTCTTGATATCTAGAATAAAGCAATAAAACATTTTTTTTGGGAGCAGTGCCATCCTTCACTATAAATGCATTCCAACCATTCCAAATGTAGATCCAACGTAGAAAGAGATTTTCCACAGCTCCTTAGGATAGTGCAAATTCTTTATTGGTACATATACGGTGAAATTAAAAACTGGTTAAAATCACGCCGACGCGTTGCGGAGGCAGCCCTCCTTAATCATGGCAATGTAACTACTATACAAATAAGCCTTATATAATGTGTAGGATGTACCAAGTACCACTGACTCCACCCCCACAAAGGTGGGAGGGAGAGGGAAAGGGAGGGGGAAGGGGAAAGGAAGGAGAAAGGGGGGGGAGGGGGGGAGGGGAAGGGGGAGGAAGGGGGGAGGGGGAGGGAGGGGGAGGGAAGGGAGAGGGGAGGGAAGGGGAAGAAAGGAGTGGAAGGGGGGGTGGGGGGGGGGGGAGGAACGTCCCACAGATCAACAACAGAAAAGTAGCTGCATAATAATTAATCAATATTCAGTGATATATATATGGTATACTGTGTGATAACAAAAGCAGGTATATGGTAATCCGTTGTGATACATTGTTGGAAGATAACCGAAATGACAGAGAATGAAAATGGCAAAAAAAAAAAAAAAAATTCCTTCAAAAAAAAAAAAAAAAAATTTTTTTCAAAAAAAAAAAAAAAAAAACACATATTCATTATTATTATCAAAAAGTATTATCAAAAAATGTAGAAGAGATCCGTTTTTAGGTTCATGCCCTGGGGAAAACGTGTGGCCAAGTTTAGGATCCAATATGCTTCCCGTTTTCTGAGGAGCTTGGCCCAGTCTCCACCTCTAGGGGGTTTATTCACTTTTTCTATAGCTATTATTTTGAGCGTGCTAGTGTCACCCATGTGGCATTGATGAAAATGTCTGGACAAACCAGACATAGATTTTGTCCCCCATGGTGCCGTTGTGGAACGGATGTCACGCATGTGCTCAGAGAAACGGACCTTCAGTTTCCTGATAGTGGACCCTACATATTGGACGAGGCAAGATGAACATTCCGCAAGGTATATCACGTGTGTGCTAGAGCAATTGATGAAGCTCTTGATGGTATAAGAGTTTCCCGTAATGTGTGACAAGAAAGAATGGGTTTTAAGTGAAAATGTGCACATTGGACATCTGGGGGCAGCACATCTAAAAAAGCCAGTCATGTTGAGCCAGTTCTTGTTGGTCCTTGCTAGATGTTCAGTTTTAAGTGTGGATGGTGAGAGGATGTTGCCCAGAGTTTGACCCTTCTTGGCCACACATTTAACCCCCCCTGTAAGTGCTTGTTCACACAGGGTATCTTGATACAAGATAGGAATATATTTAGTTATGATAGTCTGTATGTCCTTAAACTGGGGACTGAATGGGGTGGAAAAAATGAGTGGGACTATGCCATTCGTAGTGTGTTCAATTTTGTGTTTGTTATCTTTTCTATCCGAGAGATGATATGTGCGGTCATGGCTCTCGGCGATGTTGCGTGCCCGATTGATGGTATGGTCATTATAGCCTCGGTTACGTAGTCTCTCAGTGAGTTGCATGGCACTAGCCAAATAAGCTTGCTGAGTGGTGCAATTGCGTATTGTTCTTATGAATTCCCCGATGGGGAGATTTTTGGTAACATGTTTCGGGTGACCTACTATGGGCGTGGAGTATGCCGTTGCCAGCAGAAGGTTTCCTGTATAATGTACTTGTAATTTTGTCTCCCTCCCAGGACAATAGAACATCTAAAAAAGGAATAGAGTGGATCTCGTGTTGAAAAGTAAATTTGAGGTTCAATGTGTTGCCATTAATGTAATTAACGAAATCCTTGGCTCTCTCAGCGTCGCCCGCCCATACCAGGAGGAGGTCGTCGATGTACCCTCCCATACCAAAGGGATAAAAACCTCGGTATGGGTTGTGTGTATTGTACAGGACGACCTCCTCCCAGTATGCCATGTAGATGTTGGCAAGGGACGGTGAGAAGCAGCCCCCATGGGGCAGGCCCCTGACCTGCAAGAAAAAAGCATCTCCAAACTGAAAAAAGTTGTTGGATAATAAAAAAATGTGTGACTTCCAAAATAAACATACAAAAAGGATTGCTGTAATTCCCATATTTGTGCAGGTGGTAGGATAATGCTGTAATGGACAGGTCATGTGGCAAAGAGGGGTAAAGTGCCACCACATCACAGGATAGCCAAGTGGCATCCCGTATGGGTGGCAATTTATCCAAAGCAGAGAGGAGGCTCTTGCTGTCAACGAATAAAGCCTATGCTGCGTGTGGCCAAAGGCTGTAACAAAGTATCAAGCCAGGTGCATAGGGGTTCCAAAAGGGAGCCAATGCCCGAAACTATAGGGCGAAAGGGTGGAGGAAATACTCCCTTATGAGTTTTGGGTAGAGCATGAAACACAGGAATTTTAGGGAAGGGGGGGCAACATGTGTTTACAATGTTTAGTGGTCAGAAAACCCCCCTCCTGGCCTGTATCCAGGATGCCTTGTAGTTTTGTCCTGACTGTGTCCGTGGGGTCTGAGGAGAGGGGCCTATACGTGGAGGTGTCACCAAGAATGGTGAGAACCTCACGTACGTAGAGGTCCCTGTCCAGGACAACCACTGACCCCCCCCTTGTCAGATGGGCGTATGACAAGGTAGGGGTTGGACATCAAATCCTTAAGAGCAGATCTTTCACCTCTGGACAGATTGTCCTTCCCAGGTTCGGCACCGGACCTGTGTGCCAAAGCAGTCAGCTCCTGTTCAATTTTAGTTTGGAAAACATCCATACAGGGTTGCCCTGGAGCTGACTGGGTAAAAGTCCGGGTTCGGTACTGGCATTCTATCAGTAAAGTTAACCCTTTCTAGGTGGGTGGAGCCCTCCCCTTCCAAATCCAATAAACATTGCACAGACATTTGTTCCTGGAACAACAGATTTAAAGGTATAACATTATTCCCAACCATATTCAGATTTTGTGGTGGAAGGGTAGGGGAAACAAGGAACAATGGGTACTGTGTCTTCATGGGTTAGGAAATGTCTCTTGACCGTGACAAGACGCATGAATTTATTAACGTCCTGGAGTGTGGTATATAA
Source organism: Dendropsophus ebraccatus (assembly GCF_027789765.1). NCBI lineage: Eukaryota > Metazoa > Chordata > Amphibia > Anura > Hylidae > Dendropsophus > Dendropsophus ebraccatus. The sequence goes on from NC_091454.1 coordinate 160,769,274, forward strand.
GTCAAAAGGTCTATTGGGGACAAAGTTAAGGCCCCGGGACAACACTTTCAAGTGGTCACTCGAAAGGACAGTGGCAGAGAGGTTGTGTACATCGGCAAATGAAACAGTCTTTACCTTCTCTGATGTCTGCCGCGTTTTCCCCGAGCGGTGTTTCCTGCCGGCTCTGCGTGGCTTCGGTCGTTTTTTGGCTGTTCCTGGTGTACAGTAGAACGTGAGCGGGTGTTGGGAGGGTCACTGTGCATCTGCTGATTACGTCCGCGACCCCTTCCATTCCTCCTGTGTGGTATACTGTGTGATAACAAAAGCAGGTATATGGTAATCCGTTGTGATACATTGTTGGAAGATAACCGAAATGACAGAGAATGAAAATGGCAAAAAAAAAAAAAATTCCTTCAAAAAAAAAAAAAAAAATTCAAAAAAAATTTTTTTTTTTTTGAAGGAAATTTTTTTTTTTTTTTTGCCATTTTCATTCTCTGTCATTTCGGTTATCTTCCAACAATGTATCACAACGGATTACCATATACCTGCTTTTGTTATCACACAGTATACCATATATATATCACTGAATATTGATTAATTATTATGCAGCTACTTTCTGTTGTTGATCTGTGGGACGTCCTCTCCCACCCCCCCCCCCCCCTTCCACTCCTTTCTTCCCCTTCCCTCCCCTCTCCCCTTTCCCTCCCCCCCCCCCTCCCCCTCCCCCTTCCTCCCCCTTCCCCCCCCCCCCTCCCCCCCCCTTTCTCCTTCCTTTCCCCTTCCCCCTCCCTTTCCCTCTCCCTCCCACCTTTGTGGGGGTGGAGTCAGTGGTACTTGGTACATCCTACACATTATATAAGGCTTATTTGTATAGTAGTTACATTGCCATGATTAAGGAGGGCTGCCTCCGCAACGCGTCGGCGTGATTTTAACCAGTTTTTAATTTCACCGTATATGTACCAATAAAGAATTTGCACTATCCTAAGGAGCTGTGGAAAATCTCTTTCTACGTTGGATTTGCCGATACGGGACACGGCCCGCATATATTTCCACGTGCTCCACTCCAAACCCGGAGACTCGTGTACCTGCATGCGCCATTAATTATCTGGGGTGAGCTGATCTACATATATATGTTATTCCAAATGTAGACTTACAATTAGTGAGTGCTGATTTCTTACCACTCCAAAAATGACAATGCCCGCATCAATTTCAGATCAGATTCGCTTCTATCCCTCCGGATGCAGAACAAAAGTATTTATTCAAGAATTTTGGGGCCTGACACCACTTCCTCAGGGATAATACAAAGTAATGAATACAACATTATTTAAACTCTGACAGGATTCCCTTAGTCATATCCCTCCATTCCTGTAAATGGACGGAGGGACTAAGGGAATCCTGTTGGAGTTTAAAGTGTAACTGTCTTTTAAAATATTTTTGCAGAAATCAATTCAGGTTTTATTAGGCAAAAAAGACTCTTTCTGTATAAAAAAGAAGCTGTTTTACAGCTTCGCCCCTCACTTCTTATCTGGTCATTATCAGGCAAAGTCATCTATATTACAGAGGAGCAAAGTGAAGACGGGTTTGCTGAGTCCATTATAACCTATGGAGGGGGAGGGAACAAGGGGATGAGTGATCAGGAAGAGAGGAGTACCAGCCCTGCAGTTTGGAAACTGGGCACATAAAATGCCAGATTAATAGGTCAGAAAGCTCAGTGCTGCTCTGGAAACTTGGTGAGATAAGATTGTAGGATAGTGTGCTGTGCAGGGCTGCCTTTCCTTCTCTCCATGTAACCGGGGCTGTAGTCATTACTTTGTATTATCCCTGAGGAAGGAGTGTCAGACCAATTATATGCATAAGATTCTTCAATAAATACTTTTGTACTGCATTTATATTGTAGTTCCCGATACCTTAAATGCTAAAATAAGCAGATGAAGGATCAGAAGCTACTGACCTGGAGGGTGTGGGTGTGGCCATTGGAGAAGCCATACCGGAAGATTCTAAATCACACTGTCTGGGTCTATGAAGGAAGAGTTGTTTCAATCCCCCTCCATTGTGTGATTAAATGAGGATTACCAATGTGCTATAATTTCATTGTTGATAATTGTTCATAGTTTCATAAGGTTATCTGTTTGCTCTGCTAATTTTTATTTTTATTTTACTACAATTATTACAGTCCTTCATATATCCAGGTATAATTAATACAAAGGCACTGATATATCCAGGCATAGTGAAAATTAAAGGTATTTATCCAACCAACAGCATAATTACTCAAAGAGGGATTCGAATCCTAAGATTATCGCTCTTAGTTGTAAAGAAAATACCCTTTTATGAGTTTTAGGTAAAAACTGATATGTTGGAAACTGCACAGCTTATTTATGGTAAGTATTCCTATACTTTCTGTGTTACCACATTACCACAATCCACATACAAAAAAGGGCCTGTGGAGCCTCAGTTATGAGTCTCAAAATGCGGAAATAGCCAGATATCCTTCCTGAGAAGGAAATCCATTGCTTAGGGGTGCCTGTCAGTGGGGAGATCACCAAACCACTCAGATATGTAGTCCCTAAACTCCCACTCAGTTGTATTTGGACACAAGTAGGGAAATACCATGGTGGCCCCTTTTTGTCAAAGTCTAACTCAGTTGTGAGAATTCCAGCATGACACGGGTAAACTAAAGCCAGGAATCTATCCACAGACTGTTTCAGGGTATTGCCCCTCGTCAGTGTGAAGTAGGATTCTTACTAATGGAGGCAATGAGTAGTAGACTGGTAAAGCATAGCAATCACTGAGCTCAATGAGATCAGCAAAAAAATCCAATGAAGTACTCAATCAAGAGTCTCTACTGATACATTGCCCCCCGAAAAATTTGAATGTACAAAAAAGGGTTTGTGGAGCCTTATCACACAATATTTTCAATGCCTCACTCTTACTTGTGGTAATGTTTCATCGGGTCACCAGTTTTACCTTTAGCTGTTACTCTCCTTTGTACTGAATAAAATGTTGGCTATGATATTCTATCTAGATGTAACAGAGTGGTACTGATTTTTGACTACTCATCACACTCAGTTCTCACATTCTGCAAAGTAACCAAAGATATTTGTCTATAAATTTTCTGATTATTACATTCAGTGTCCCTCTGTCTACAAACCTCCGAGCATTTAAACCCTTCCCATCTCTTTACCTCCTTCACATCGCAGACAAAAATTTAAAGAAAAGGTCCAGGCTTTTTTTTTCCAACTTTACCCTCCCACACTCACACCTCACTGCAGGCTGCAACATATACTTACCAATGATGATCAGTGTCCCGTGGAGCAGCTTCATTCAGATCCTGATCCCGTGGGCGCCCATGTCACCTGTTCAGCTTTGCAGCTCAGGAGGCCGGAAGTCCGGTTCCCCTCCCTGGTAGAATGACCTTTCAACAGTGGTCACACAACATGCTTCTAACTGTTTCCTATACAAAAATTAGGGTCTGGAGATGTTTATTGTGTCCGTGGGGCTTGTTGTAAAGCATATCACTGAATGCTGTTATAAACACCCCAGGCAAGATGGCAGTCCCTATAATGATATACTAAACATAAAAAAGATAGTGAGCACGTTTCAGTATATGTAATCAGTAAAAAATATAGGCCATGCATTCACTTTAAGGCCTAAATGTATTCATTTTTTTCCATCTGGCATCATTTCAAAACTGGAGTGCTTTTAAACACTGATCTACTGTTAGAAGGGTGCTTCATATGTATTCTGGGTATTTCCCGAAAGTACAGTAGAATGAAATGAAATGGGTAGAAAACAAAGGGGGGTCTTTTAGTGTGTTAAATGCTTCATTAAATAAAATGATACACTATACAAATCTAATGATGGGACATTCGACAAGTCTAAATACTTACAGCATTTTTAGCGCTGACTAAGTAGAAGTCAAAGTGAGACTAGTTCATATTTTTGCTACTGTAACTTCCTTGTAAACATAATATTGTTTTTGCTAATTATATGCAGGGCATAAAATTGTTGCTTTCTGTTGGTTTTCTATGCATATTCTCCTGAGAGAATAATGCTTACACAGCTGCAGATAGCATCAATGAATGGAGTCTTAATAGGACTGATGAATAGATCCTTATTCATATTTACTTTACTTTACTTGCATCTCACTGGGCAACTCAGTCTATAATCTAGCAGGCCTATGTAATTTATAAAATAAGAGTCACATTTTATTTTTCTCAACAACTTGTTGCATAGTAAACAACACATACATAGTGCGAGCTCTGATTCACAGCAAATTATTAGCAGAATTATTATGCTGTGAAATAACATGATATTATTCTTAAAAGAGATATGGCTTACTTGTGAATAGATGCCATTGCGGCAACAGCATCATGAATGCATATTATATAGCATTAACTTGTCTGTCAAACCAGGCACAAGTCTACTTCTATTGTTATTTTTCCACTTTCTGCATTACAGTCTTTACAAAATGAAAGTTCAACAGTGAATGCAACAAAATAAGGAACATCATTTGCTTTTCAAAGCCATCATTACATCATTGCCATCACATCATTGCACATTTTTACACTCTGTTTTTGGCCTATATAAAACTAACTCTTTTGTGTACTAAAAATACACACACAAAAACACAGAAAATGCAACAGCTCACCGCAATGGCAAGATACAGGCCCACTACAGACATGAAATTATTTTTGTGGGAATTTTTTTTAGCAGTTGGGGGGACTGATTTTAACTATTTTCATGTCTGTAGTGGGTCTGTATCTTTCCATTGCGGTGAGCTGTTGCATTTTTCTGTGTTTTTGTGTTTACATTTTTAGCCATAGCAATGTGCTCCTGCCTAGTGTGAACAGTGTTCTAGGAGAGCTGACCAAATTTGTCTTTTTTCTGTGTTCCAGATGGGGGGAGTGGCTGGCTCTACTTGGTCGAGCACTCCACCCATCCCACCCTGGTGGTGCAATTATTTTTGCAGGTATAAGACGGATCTTGCATGCCCAGAGCATAGGCGTATTATATGCCATGGAGAGGCCATAGTACAGTGTAGGGTCTGCCCCGATATGAGGTCACCTTATCGTGGTGGGGTGGTTTACACTGTTTGCAAATATACAAATACTATATAGACCAGTACTATATTACGTGGATACCTATGTATCAGACAAAATCCTACAAAAGATGGCACCACCGAGAAATATTCAAATCTGAAATCACAAATTCTTTATTGAGCATATTTCAAAACAACATGATTAAAAAAATATATAAATGTATTGGCAGAAATGCAGAGATGGTATGGGTATACCACAGATCCCTCCTGGACAGAACAATTATAAGAGAAGCACATAGGCGTCAGAGGGGAGCATATCAACAAATAAATAAAGTGCAAGTGCTGCAGTCCTATCTAGTATAATCTCCCTGACATGGAATACCACTCCTGAGCCTGTCACCATGTGGGGCAATCAGCTTCCAAAATAATGTAAACAGAGCAAAGTGCAGAGTGCAAATGGGTATATATACCTCAATGTCCGATGGTCCGAGGGTGCCTCTCCTCCCTAATGCACGTTTCACGTACAAAAGCTTGATCACAGGGCCCTTGATAACTGTTTGCAAATGGTAACCAAGAGCCTCATTATTTTTGTGGGAATTTTTTTTAGCAGTTGGGGGGCTGTTTTTAACTATTTTCATGTCTGTAGTGGGTCTGTATCTTGCCATTGCGGAAAGCTGTTGCTTTTTTCTAACTCTTGTGGTGTTGAGCTGTGGCGCTGAATTTAAAAGTGCCCAGCATCTGTCTGCATTTTATCCTGGACAGTGTGACAAATGGAATCAATGATTGCTGTACTCATGGTAGAGAGATATGCTATTATGAACCAGAGGTAAGAGACAGTGTATAGAGATATCATACATGTACCTGTTTCTGTGATGCTCCAAGTGTTTTTTTTGGAGGTCATAGTCAGGGGTGTAACCCATACACTGTATCCATTACATGATATGTTCCATGACCCCTCAGTTTAATCTGTTACCTCACCATATACAATTATCCCACAAGTATGAGTGTTTGGATAAGTCTCCTGAGGATCCCAGCAAAAAATACTGGGTGAAACGCGTTGAGACAGATATATTAGGATTTATCATCAGGATTTGGTCAACATATGTGACCTGAGGAGTTTGTTCCTGATCTAAACCTATCTATTGGTAGGCAAATGTTTTTGAGGTTACATTGATCTTGGTGTGCCTTTGTGAAGTTTCGGACCTATTTAATTGTATTTATTAAAAGTTAAATTTTATTACGTGGTTCTGTGAAGTAATATATATGTACACATATTCGATAATTTGCATACACACGATGACAGAGTGATGTATCTGTGATACTGGTATCTCTTATCCCAGCTACTATTGGATATGAAGTAGTGGCTATCAAAAAAATTCAATAGTACCAAAGAGGGTTATAAAGATGTCATGTGCTGAGAAAAAGACAGACCAAATCACATCCAGATACAAGAGGACAGTGAACCCCAGCACAATTTGACATATGTTTCACAGATGAGCTTCGTCTGGGGTTGATAAATACATTGTGCTCAAAAATTCAGTATTAGCCACATACATATACATTTGTCCCTTAATTTTTTTATTTTTTTATTTTGAATTAGGAATGAATTTGATCCATGACAAACTGATTTACTCAGCTCTCATGTATTTAGTAAAAGTGCCTTCCTTAGTGACCAATGATACGGCTGTTTACGGCTGTTAGTCTGTAACTACTGTACCTGGACCATAGAATCCTCAGTTATGCGTAGTTTAACCTGTTACATGCTGCTGTCAAATCATGACTGCGGCATGTAATGAGTTTCGGTACCCTGATGTGCCATATTCACCTGATCAGAAGTTCACTGGCTTCTGATCGGTATCCATGGCAACCTTCTGAAGGCCAGAGGCATGGGTGTGTAGATGGCCTCTCAGCATAAGGCCCTATTCACACATCCTGTTCCTGTCCGCAATTGCGGATCCGCAGAAAAATAGGACCAATGTATTTCAATGGACCCATACACACATCCAGGTTGTGTACTGGGCTGCAATCCGTTCCGCAAAAAAAAAAGGACAGGCCCTAGTACGGACAGTAACTGACACACCCAATACAACTCTATGGGGTCCGTATTTTTTTACGGATGCAATACGGACTGAATTTGCGGATTGTTACTGACTGAAATTTGCAGATTGGAAAAATATACTGACGTGTGAATAAGGCATAAGGCCCCGTTCCCACTGAGCAAAACTAGTGGAATTCCACGGCGGAATTCCGCTAGTTTTGCTTAGTGGGAACGGGGCCTAATGCTGACATATAAAATACACTGCACTACAGTGGTAGTGCAGTGTATTTTAACAGTGATCAGAAAATAACTGGTTAATGTACACTAGTGTACACAACTGTAAAAGTGTAAAATAAATAATAGTTGTGGATATAATTGACAATCACTAGCTATATACCAGTATAGTAGTCTGAACAGTATTGATATATTATATTGATTTATCCTTTTTTTTGTTTGTTCTTCTATACACACTTGTTTTGGATAGTTGTGGTTATGACTGACTATAAATAGTTGTATACCAGTATACTATCCCGTACAATACTGGTATATTGCATGGAATTATGCCATCCAGGTCACCTGATTGAGGACCTTGCACATGTTTATTGGCTATTTAAAGCCACCAAATATGTGGGGAGGAGGCTATCAATGTTATTCGAGCACCATGTGGTATTCATACAGCGATAGGCTAGGTTCACACTGCGTTTTTGCAATCTGTTTTTTTTTATCAATTTTTAGCAAAAAACGGATGAAAAAAACGGATGCATTTGTGTGCATTTTTCCATTGACTTCCATTGTAAAAAAAAAGAATCAAAACGGATCAGTTTTTTGTGACGGACACAAAAACGTAGCTGACACTACTTTTGTGTCTGTTAAAAAAAAAGGATCCGTTTTTTTTACAATGGAAGTCAATGGAAAAACGGATCAAAACGGATGCACACAAATGCATCAGTTTTTTTTATTCGTTTTTCATCCTTTTTTTTTTTTGCAAAAAACGGATTGCAAAAACGCAGTGTGAACCCAGCCATACTTGAGGTAATAGTGAGCTTCCCACAGTTTGGCGATTCAATTATTTTTTGTCTACTCCATAAAAAAAGTGAATACTACTACTACTAATACTACTACTACTACTAATAATAATAATAATAATATTGTAATGAAAAGCCATGAATGAAATGTATAAAAAAGTAATATAAACATACAGGATCTGGCACATTCTGACACAAATCGAGACTAGCTTAGATAATGGTAGCAGATAGAGCAAAACAACAACATTAATATCCCTTCACATGACTCAAGCAGGAAATTACACAGTATCTCTAAAATTACATAAAGGGCATTAGATACATGTAGGAAAATATAAGTTTAAAATGTTTCATTTAAATTCATGCCATTGTATGACGTATGACATTGAGATATGATTTAGTAATTTTAAGGGAACATATCATAAAAAAAATTACCTTAGATTTTAAGTTCTGTCTAGTTTTCTAAGCTGTGGTAGCTACAATGGTCCAATAGTGTAAGCATCCCATGAAGTTTATATTTCAGCTTCTTAGAAATGTATAACTTGAAAGAGGAAAATTGTCAAAACTTAACTTTTTTTTTAGGTTGGGCTAAAGACTAAAATCAAAACATAGAAAACTGGCTTTAATACATTTTTAATTGACTACATGGGCCGTCCTTTCCTCCCTTCTCTCATTTGGCTTTATTTGCCATTTTCGATAAAGGTGCCAAACTGTGTGTCTTGTCTAGGCCTAATGTTGATGTACAGTATTGCGGTAATCAGGAGAAGTTTTTAGAGATATAAGACTTCTGAGCTAAAGGGACCAGACATAAAATGATTTTGATCTTTGGATTTCCCACCCCTGTACAGTACTGAGCGATGATAAATAATTTTTAAAAAATATTTTTTAATGTATACATACACAAATGTTCATATACTGTAGGTCCCCTCTTGCTCCCATATAGTAGTTAGGCCCATCTATGCTCCCATATAGTAAACTGGCTCCCTCTTTGCCCCCATATAGTAGTAAGAACTCTTTGTGCTTCCATATAGTAGTTAGTCCCATTCTGTGCCCCCATAACAGTAGTTGTTCTGTCCCTTCTCTGCCCCATATAGTAATTAGACCCCTGTGTGCACTCATATGGTAGTTAGGCTGCTCTGTGCATCAATTTAGTAGTTATACCCTCTATGAGCCTCCATATAGTAGTAAGGCCTCTCTGTATGCAATCTTGCTGTTGATAGCTCCCCTGTAGCCCCCCCCCCCCCCAAGTAAATAATACCCCCAATGTAGGCAGTCTTCATGCGAGCATCCCCCTGGCAGTTGCTCCAACTCAGTAACCCCCCCCCCCCATACTTAATCCCACAGAACCATTCCCTGTAGGTTATGCCACCCCAGTAGTAGTTTCTTTCCATGTAGATAATGTCACACACATACACACACACACAAACACACACACATATAGGCATCCCTCTGGTAGTTAGGCCACCGATAGATAGTATTCCCAATTAAGGTATTTACATATAGCTGAATGGCACTGGTAATCTGCAGCCGGCAGTCTTACATTCTCTTGCTGAGGAACGATTACAGTCCTCTAGAATCTGTCTCTTCTCCTCGCAAATGAGTGATGTCACTTGTGGTCCACAGTGATGGGGGGGAGGGGTGGGGGGGTAGAGTATTGGCCTTGTGAAACCAGAGGCAAAAAGTTTTCTGAGTAGCTACAGGTATTATCCTCCCCTGACTAAACTGACTGCTTCTGTCATAGGTTGTAAGTAGATGCTCTGGTGCAAAGGGTCCTCAATTGGCGGACCACGGTCCGAACTCGGACCGCGGAGGCCAGCTGTCCGGACCCCTGCTGCAGCTGCGCTCTGCACAATAATTATGAGCGCTCGTGAAGAGCGCTCATAGTTACCATGCGGCAGTACTAAAAGAGGGGGGGGGGCATTGGCTCCCTCTCTGTCAGTAACCTCACTGGCCGCAGCGGTCACAAGAAGCCACACTTTGCCTCTGGTGTCGGCGCTCGGGTGACATCACTGCGCCCGCGCCAGGACAAGGAGGGAGCGGCCTCTTGTGACCACTACAGGGAGGGAGGAGAAGACCCAGGTGAGTATAAGTGTTTGTTTTTTTCATGCTATATTGGAGGGGGAGAGCGAACAGGGGGGCTGTATACTACAGAGGAAGAGAGCACAGGGAGCTATATGGGAGGGGGAGAGCACACAGGGGGGCTATATATAATGGGGAGAATGCACAGGAGGCTATATACTACTGGGGAGAGCGCACAGGGGGGCTATATACTACTGGGAGAGAGTGCACAGGGAGGCTATATACTACAGGGGGAGAGCGCACAGAGAGGCTATATACTACTGGGGGAGCGCACAGGGGGACCACATACTACTGCGGGATCGCACAGGGGTCTATATACTACTGGGAGAGCGCACAGGGGGGCTATATACTACTGGGGGAGAGCACACAGTGGGGCTATATACTACTGGGGGAGCAACAGGGGGGCTATATACTATTGAGGGAAGTCACCCCCTTTGTACCTAGTTTCAAAGGGCTGGTAAGAGAGAAAAAATGCCAGTTTTCCCACTAATAAGCAGCAATTCTATATGTAAATAGTTCAACAACCTTAATGAAAAGTAACAAAATGCGTTTCCTACTGATGTTCAGCTCAGACCTTCACCTGACAAAAAACCCTGGTAAGTGGCCCTTCACTAAAAGTTGTTGAGTATCCCTGCTCTAGTGTGTACTATGTAATGGAACCTAACGTTATGTTAAAGAGCTACAATAACAGGAAGCAAAAGATACAGGGTGAAGGTACAGTTTATCTTGTATAATTCTGTATAGTGTGAGTTAGGGGGACAGAAGTTGATCCATCATTTACTGCAGTTAGCTAGGATTCATTAGGCAATTTTAATAAACCATATCAGATGTGAAATAAGAATCAAGATGGCCGACAATCTATGCATGCCACGTAAAATAAAGTAGTTATACACAAGATATATACAGTAAATTAATAAATATTAGCTCATGCTCAGCTATATAAGCAAAAAAGTAGTAATAAACAATACTGACTTCTTAACAGACCTACAACAAATCCAAACTATAGTTCAAGCCCTCTGAATAGCTAATATTAAGCTTGAGTATCCAGAAGGCTTCTCATCCTGCATCAACAACTTGAGATTCTTTTCTTTAACTCCCTTGTATTCCTGATGTCTGCATTATGTTCTATGATCCATGTCTTTACATCTTGTACTACCACAATGAAAAAAGCCTGGTTGTAAAAACCAGACCTTTCTTACATCAATCTTAGGCAAAGAGCTTGCACATGAAATATTCTCAAGCTTCCTACCATGTCTGGCTACTTCATTGTAACCTGTTCTGAGAATATCATAAAGCTCTTGAACCGTAAATACAATGAGTAAAATATTAATAAAATATTCTGTACCTCATTGTGGTCTGCACCCATAGCTTTACAATTCTTTGGATTTCTTTTTAGCACTCAAACAATTAGGCTTACTTCTGGCTTTATTCAAGATCCAATTTTATAGCCATGCTTTCCAAAGCCTATCATTAATTTCCTAACTTTGTTTCTGGAACTCCTTTTCTACTATACAGACTTGATGCAAATTTATTTGAAATACACATTCAGTTCTAGGTACTAGGTCATACAAAGTATGCAACTAAACTGCATGGAGAACGTTAGATATAAGTATTGCATAGACAATTTCTGGCCTAAGTAGTATACAGCACAAGTCCACTGAGACCGATGGTTAGTGGCAATAGAAATGGGTATACATGACATCATTGCTATAGTCATGTAAACAAAGCTAGTGGGGAGGATTAGAATGGTGTTGTCAGATGTGCTGTGTGTGTGTGTGTGTGTGTGTGTGTGTTTGTATTTGTGTGTTGGGTTAAAACAGGTGAATACATTAAAAAAAAAAAAAAAAAAAACTTGGACAGAGAATATGGTGAAAAGTTGTTTTGTTGAAAATCTCAAAAGACAAAGGTTCAGTCTCTAAAGGTAACAATGCTTCTTAACATATGTTTAGAACAAAATAACATTACTACTTATGTTAATGTATAGATGTCTTGTTTTGAATGTTAATGCAGTTTTAACGGCACCTGGGATCAGGAGGGAAATGTAACTATATTTGGTATTCACACCCAAGGAACAATGAAGTCTTTTCCTCACAGCTTTAGTTATTGTCTGCTTTAACTATTAAAACAGCAAGAAATTATCTGAGAATAAAAAATGATAATATATGCTAAATACTAGTTAGAGATGAGCGAACGTGCTCGTCCGAGCTTGGTACTCGATAGAGTATTAGGGTGCTCGATGGTCCTCGTTACTCGGAAGAGCATCTCGCGATACTCGAGGGAATCTCATCATCCGTTTCCTGTAAGTTTTACTAGTGTGTACTGCACTGTATAGCTGGGATTTGTAGTGCATCCTGCATAGAACTTACTTCACTGCTCATTGTATTGGGGTGACAAAGTGTGTACATTTGTTGCCCATACCAGATAGCACAGTCAAGCCCCCCCTAAACTAGTGTGTACTGCAGTGTATAGCTGGGATTTGTAGTGCATCCTGCATAGAACTTACTTTACTGCTCATGGTATTGGGGTGACAAAATGTGTACAGTTGTTGCCCATACCAGATAGCACCGTAAAGCCCCCTCTAAACTAGTGTGTACTGCACTGTATAGCTGGGAGTTATAGTGCATGCAGCATAGAACTTACTTCACTGCTCATTGTATTGGGGTGACAAAATGTATACAGTTGTTGCCCATACCAGATAGCACTGTCAAGCCCCCCCTAAACTAGTGTGTACTGCACTGCATATCTAGGAGTTGTAGTGCATCCAGCATAGAACTTCCTTCACTGCTCATTGTATTGGGTTGACAAAATGTGTACAGTTGTTGCCCATAGCAGATAGCACCATCAAGCCCCCCCTAAACTAGTTTGTACTGCACTGTATAGCTGGGATATGTAGTGCATCCTGCATAGAACTTACTTCACTGCTCATTGTATTGGGGTGACAAAGTGTGTACAGTTGTTGCCCATACCAGATAGCACCATCAAGCCCCCCCTAAACTAGTGTGTACTGCACTGTATAGCTAGGATATGTAGTGCATCCTGCATAGAACTTACTTCACTGCTCATTGTATTGGGGTGACAAAGTGTGTACAGTTGTTGCCCATACCAGAAAGCACCGTAAACCCCACCCTAAACTAGTATGTACTGCACTGCATAGCTGGGATATGTAGTGCATCCTGCATAGAACTTCACTGCTCATTGTAAGGGGGTGTCACAGCGTGTGTGTATAGTTCCGGCCATTACCAGATTGTACCGTACAGCCCACCCTAAACTAGTGGCTACTACACTGTATTGCTTGGATTTGTAGTACACCTGCATAAAACTTCACTGCTCATTGTAAGGGGGTATCCCAGCGTGTGTCTAGGTCCAGCCACTACCAGATTGTACCATACAGTCCCCTCTAAACTAGTGGGTACTACACTGTATTGCTGGGATTTGTAGTACACTACCCCTCAAGTGATGATCCCTTTGCATGAGACAATTGCCAGATCCTCAAGGATGAAAGTCAAATTCAAAATCAAAACAGCGGTGGGGGAGAGGTGGTGAGTCACATTATGCAGGGAATGCAGTCAAATTGAAAATTGAAAGGGTGGTGGCAGGGGTAGAAGTCAATAGTTACATTATGCAGGGAATGTTACCCCAACTGCTGCAGTCAAAGTGAAAATCGAAAGGGTGGTGGCGGGGGTAGAAGTCAGTAGTTACATTATGCAGGGAATGTTACCCTAACTGCTACAGTCAAATTTACAATTGAAAGGGTGCTGGGGGTTGTTGGCTACTTGTTGGCTACTGCTGGGCCTTAACTGGCACCCATGTACACTACTGGTGTGCCTGCCCTTGCCTCTTGTTGCTGGGCCTTAACTGGCACCCATGTAGCCTACTGGGGTTCCTGCCCTTGCCTCGTTGTTGCTGGGCCTTAACTGGCACCCATGTAGCTTACTGGTGTGTCTGCCCTTGCCCCGTTGTTGCTGGGCCTTAACTGGCACCCATGTAGACTACTGGTGTGCCTGCCCTTGGCTCGTTGTTGCTGGGTCTTAACTGGCACCCATTTAGCCCACTGGTGTGCCTGCCCTTGCCTTGTTTTTGCTGGGCCTTAACTGGCACCCATGTAGCCTACTAATGTGCCTGCTCTTGCCTCGTTGTTGCGGGGCCTTAACTGGCACTCATGTAGACTACTGGTGTGCCTGCCCTTGCCGGTAATGGCCACTTAATTTTTTATTTTTATTTTCTAACCTTCAATTTAAATTTTAAAATCAAATCAACTTCAATTAAAGTGCAATTTTCACTGTTCAAAGGAACAGACAGTGATAATGGTGTATCCTAATTTAGCATCCTTGTGTTATCCATTTCAAACCATATGACCTGTGGATGTAAACTTGCGGGGATTCTCTGCTTTTTCTTTAATTTTTTAGGTCGGGGCCTCTTAAGAAGACTGTATTGTTATTCTTCGTCCCTACCTCCAAAGAGATGCCTATCACGCACAACTGCATGAGGGTGTGAGGCTAAATCTAGCCATAATACAGTTATTTTACTTTTAGACGCAGCAGCACTGCCGTGGGTAAGCGCCAGCAGGCGGTGCTCAAACTGCTGAACAGCACCTTCTACCTTCTTTGGATGTTTTAGCCGTTTTGAAGGCAGGATTGACCAGGCCTTTTACCAGTAGCTTCTTTCCCTTCTTGGATGTTGTAGTAGCCTTTTTGAAGGCAAGATTGACCAGGTCTTTTAATACACAGGCTACCGCACTTGCCGTCTCTTAGAGACTCTTTAAAGGATTGAAAGTGTATTTGATCAAATTCTGTGGCCTCTTAAGCAGACTGTATTGTTCTCTGTGTCCTCACTGCCATGCTCTGACATCACACTACGTCTGCGGAGGAGCGTGACTGGTTGCCGGGGGCTGCCGATCGCGCCCCCGCCAACCAGCCAGCTGTTTTCGGGGCCTCACCACCCCCGGTCAAGAGGCATCAAGTGTACCCTTGATGGTCACTGACAGCTGGCCTGGCCAGTTAGCTGTCAGCACCGGGGTTTGTGTGTAATTAGCAGTGAGCTTGGTTGCGTGTGACAAGGGGCAGAACCTGGTGGCGGCTCTGCAACTCGGCAGCGTCACACATGTACCATGCCTGGCCTACGTCTTCAACCTAATGTTGCTGCGGTTCCTTAAAGATTGCCCCAATGTGGCTGACGTGAACCGAATCTGTGCGCATTTCCACAAGTCAACTGGCATCCATGTTGAGTACTGGTGTGCCTGCCCTTGCAACCTTGTTGCTGGTCCTTAATTGGCATCCACGTTGACTACTGCTGGGCCCTAACTGGCATCCATGTGGACTACTGCTGTGCCTTAACTGGCATCCATGTGGACTACTGCTGGGCCTTAGCTGGCATCCATGTTGACTACTGCTGGGCCTTAACTGGCATCCATGTTGAGTACTGTGTGCCTGCACTTGCATCCTTGTTGCTGGTCCTTAACTGGCATCCATGTTAACTACTGCTGGGCCTTAACTGGCATCCATGTTGACTACTGGTGTGCTTGCACTTACATTCTTGTTGCTGGTCCTTAACTGGCATCTATGTAGACTACTGCTGGTCCTTAACTGGCATCCATGTTGACTACTGCTGGGACTTAATTGGCATCCATGTTGACTACTGGTGTGCCTTCCCTTGCATCCTTGTTGCTGGTCCTTAAATGGCATCCATGTAGATTACTGCTGGTCCTTAACTGGCATCCATGTTTACTACTGCTGGGACTTAACTGGCATCCATGTTGACTACTGGTGTGCCTGCCCTTGCATCATTGTTGCTGGTCCTTAACTGGCATCCATGTTGACTACTGCTGGGCCTTAACTGGCATCCATGTTGACTACTGCTGGGCCTTAACTGGCATCCATGTTGACTACTGCTGGGCCTGCCCTTGCATCCTTGTTGCTGGTCCTTAACTGGCATCCATGTTGACTACTGCTGGGCCTTAACTGGCATCCATGTTGACTACTTGAGTGCCTGCCCTTGCATCCTTGTTGCTGGTCCTTAACTGGCATCCATGTTGACTACTGCTGGGCCTTAACTGGCATCCATATAGACTACTGTTGTACTTGCCCTTGCATCCTTGTTGCTGGTCCTTAACTGGCATCCATATAGATTTCTGCTGGTCCTTAACTGGCATCCATGTTGACTACTTCTGGGTCTTAACTGGCATCCATGTTGACTACTGGTGTGCCTGCCCTTGCATCCTTGTTGCTGGTCCATAACTTGCATCCATATTGACTACTGATGGGCCTTAACTGGCATCCATGTTGACTACTGGTGTGCCTGCCCTTGCATCCTTGTTGCTGGTCCTTAACTGGCATCCATGTAGACTACTGCTGGGCCTTAACTGGCATCCATGTTGAGTACTGGTGTACCTGCCCTTGCATCCTTGTTGCTGGTCCTTAACTGGCATCCATGTAGACTACTGCTGGTCCTTAACTGGCATCCATGTTGACTACTGCTTGGTCTTAACTGGCATCCATGTTGACTACTGGTGTGCCTGCCCTTGCATACTTGTTGCTGGTCCTTAACTGGTATCCATGTTGACTACTGCTGGGCCTTAACTGGCATCCATGTTGACTACTTGTGTGCCTGCCCTTGCATCCTTGTTGCTGGTCCTTAACTGGTATCCATGTTGACTACTGCTGGGCCTTAATTGGCATCCATGTTGACTACTGTTCTGCTTGCCCTTGCATCCTTGTTGCTGGTCCTTAACTGGCATCCATGTGGATTACTGCTGGTCCTTAACTGGCATCCATGTTGACTACTGCTGGGTCTTAACTGGCATCCATGTTGACTACTGGTGTGCCTGCCCTTGCATCCTTGTTGCTGGTCCTTAACTGGCATCCATGTTGACTACTGCTGGTCCTTAACTGGCATCCATGTTGACTACTGCTGGGCCTTAACTGGCATCCATGTTGACTACTGGTGTGCCTGCCCTTGCATCCTTGTTGCTGGTCCTTAACTGGCATCCATGTAGACTACTGCTGGTCCTTAACTGGCATCCATGTTGACTACTGCTTGGTCTTAACTGGCATCCATGTTGACTACTGGTGTGCCTGCCCTTGCATACTTGTTGCTGGTCCTTAACTGATATCCATGTTGACTACTGCTGGTCCTTAACTGGCATCCATGTTGACTACTGCTGGGCCTTAACTGGCATCCATGTTGACTACTGGTGTGCCTGCCCTTGCATCCTTGTTGCTGGTCCTTAACTGGCATCCATGTAGACTACTGCTGGTCCTTAACTGGCATCCATGTTTACTACTGCTTGGTCTTAACTGGCATCCATGTTGACTACTGGTGTGCCTGCCCTTGCATACTTGTTGCTGGTCCTTAACTGAAATCCATGTTGACTACTGCTGGGCCTTAACTGGCATCCATGTTGACTACTTTTGTGCCTGCCCTTGCATCCTTGTTGCTGGTCCTTAACTGGTATCCATGTTGACTACTGCTGGGCCTTAATTGGCATTCATGTTGACTACTGTTGTGCTTGCCCTTGCATCCTTGTTGCTGGTCCTTAACTGGCATCCATGTGGATTACTGCTGGTCCTTAACTGGCATCCATGTTGACTACTGCTTGGTCTTAACTGGCATCCATGTTGACTACTGGTGTGCCTGCCCTTGCATACTTGTTGCTGGTCCTTAACTGGTATCCATGTTGACTACTGCTGGGCCTTAACTGGCATCCATGTTGACTACTTTTGTGCCTGCCCTTGCATCCTTGTTGCTGGTCCTTAACTGGTATCCATGTTGACTACTGCTGGGCCTTAATTGGCATCCATGTTGACTACTGTTCTGCTTGCCCTTGCATCCTTGTTGCTGGTCCTTAACTGGCATCCATGTGGATTACTGCTGGTCCTTAACTGGCATCCATGTTGACTACTGCTGGGTCTTAACTGGCATCCATGTTGACTACTGGTGTGCCTGCCCTTGCATCCTTGTTGCTGGTCCTTAACTGGCATCCATGTTGACTACTGCTGGTCCTTAACTGGCATCCATGTTGACTACTGCTGGGCCTTAACTGGCATCCATGTTGACTACTGGTGTGCCTGCCCTTGCATCCTTGTTGCTGGTCCTTAACTGGCATCCATGTAGACTACTGCTGGTCCTTAACTGGCATCCATGTTGACTACTGCTTGGTCTTAACTGGCATCCATGTTGACTACTGGTGTGCCTGCCCTTGCATACTTGTTGCTGGTCCTTAACTGATATCCATGTTGACTACTGCTGGTCCTTAACTGGCATCCATGTTGACTACTGCTGGGCCTTAACTGGCATCCATGTTGACTACTGGTGTGCCTGCCCTTGCATCCTTGTTGCTGGTCCTTAACTGGCATCCATGTAGACTACTGCTGGTCCTTAACTGGCATCCATGTTTACTACTGCTTGGTCTTAACTGGCATCCATGTTGACTACTGGTGTGCCTGCCCTTGCATACTTGTTGCTGGTCCTTAACTGATATCCATGTTGACTACTGCTGGGCCTTAACTGGCATCCATGTTGACTACTTTTGTGCCTGCCCTTGCATCCTTGTTGCTGGTCCTTAACTGGTATCCATGTTGACTACTGCTGGGCCTTAATTGGCATTCATGTTGACTACTGTTGTGCTTGCCCTTGCATCCTTGTTGCTGGTCCTTAACTGGCATCCATGTGGATTACTGCTGGTCCTTAACTGGCATTCATGTTGACTACTGCTGGGTCTTAACTGGCATCCATGTTGACTACTGGTGTGCCTGCCCTTGCATCCTTGTTGCTGGTCCTTAACTGGCATCCATGTAGATTACTGCTGGTCCTTAACTGGCATCCATGTTGACTACTGCTGGGTCTTAACTGGCATCCATGTTGACTACTGGTGTGCCTGCCCTTGCATCCTTGTTGCTGGTCCTTAACTGGCATCCATGTTGACTACTGCTGGTCCTTAACTGGCATCCATGTTGACTACTGTTGGGCCTTAACTGGCATCCATGTTGACTACTGGTGTGCCTGCCCTTGCATCCTTGTTGCTGTTCCTTAACTGGCATCCATATTGACTACTGCTGGGCCTTAACTGGCATCCATGTTGACTACTGGTGTGCCTGCCCTTGCATCCTTGTTGCTGGTCCTTAACTGGCATCCATGTAGACTACTGCTGGGCCTTAACTGGCATCCATGTTGAGTACTGGTGTACCTGCCCTTGCATCCTTGTTGCTGGTCCCTAACTGGCATCCATGTTGACTACGTCTAGGCCTTAACTGGCATCCATGTTGACTACTGGTGTGCCTGCTCTTGCATCCTTGTTGCTGGTCCTTAACTGGCATCCATGTAGACTACTGCTGGTCCTTAACTGGCATCCATGTTGACTACTGCTGGGTCTTAACTGGCATCCATGTTGACGGTCCTTAACTGGCATCCATGTTGACTACTGCTGGGCCTTAACTGGCATCCATGTTGACTACTGCTGGGCCTTAACTGGCATCCATGTTGACTACTGGTGTGCCTGCTCTTGCATCCTTGTTGCTGGTCCTTAACTGGCATCCATGTTGACTACTGCTGGTCCTTAACTGGCATCCATGTTGACTACTGCTGTACCTTAACTGGCATCCATGTTGACTACTGGTGTGCCTGCCCTTGCATCCTTGTTGCTGGTCCTTAACTGGCTTCCATGTAGACTACTGCTGGGCCTTAACTGACATCCATGTTGAGTACTGGTGTACCTGCCCTTGCATCCTTGTTGCTGGTCCTTAACTGGTATCCATGTGGACTTCTGGTGTGCCTGCCCTTGCATTCTTGTTGCTGGTCCTTAACTGGCATCCATGTGGACTACTGCTGGGCCCTAACTGGCATCCATGTTGACTACTGGTTTTGGACAACACAGATTACTGGGTGTTTACTCTCCTGGACCCTTGGTAGAAACCGAACTTTTCCACTGTCATTCCTGCCGAGGAATGCAGTATGAGAGTGAATCAATATCAACAGGCCCTGGTGCAGAAGTTGAAAATGTACTTCCCATCTGACACCACTAGCACCAGAAGACGTAGTTCTGTGGGCCAAAGAGCTGGGGAGAGGAGCAGTGGAGCAGGCAGCTTGTCAAGGGGCAGGGGAACACTCTCCAAGGAAACCTGAGTACCCGGAGGAAACCGAAGCAAACACGGAGATACAAACCTTTTGCAAATGTTGTCCTTGGTCGTCTTTGAACCCAGGACTCCAGCGCTGCAAGGCTACAGTGTTAACCACTTAGCCACCGTGCTGCCCTTGCCTCCATGTTGGCTACTGCTGGGCCTTTACTGGCATCCATGTTGACTACTGCTGACTACTGTGGTGCCTGCCCTTGCCTCCATGTTGGCTACTGCTGGGCCTTAACTGGCATCCATGTTGACTACTGGTGTGCCTGCCCTTGCCTCCATGTTGGCTACTGCTGATCCTGCCTGGCCTCTATGTTAACTACTGTTGCTCCTGCCTGGCCTCCATGTTGGTTACTGTTGCTCCTGCCTGGCCTCCATGTTGGTTTCTGTTGCTCCTGCCTGGCCTCCATGTTGGCTACTGCTGATCCCGGCAGTTCTCTGTGTGCTCAATGCCATGCAGTGTTTGGCCCAACACTGGGGGTTTGGGGAGGCTCACTTTCTTCCTCACTCACTTTTAATGTTTCTCTGTGAGCTCACTGCCATGCTAGGTCTGGTATAATTTTTGGAAGGCTGACTGGCTACCGATCCTACCTTGTTCACTCTGTCCTCACCGCTATGCTGTGTCAGGCTGAATTTTTGGGTGGTTCATGATAAGCTACCTTTGTTTTAATGGTTCCCTGTGTTATCAATGCCATGCTGTGTCAGGCTGAGTTTTTGGGTGGTCCCTATGCCTACCTCTGTTTTAACCAGGCTGTTGCAAAGAATTAGGCATAACGGTGCCATTAGGCAGCCTCAGAGGCATGCATACATGCTGCCCCTGCTGTTTCCTGTCCATTTCCGTTGTGTTTCCATCAATTTCTGAGGTTGACAGGTTTTCACACGACCTTCTCTCTACCGAACTTGAGTCCCCTCAAAAAAATGCTCGAGTCTCCCATTGACTTCAATGGGGTTCGTTACTCGAAACGAGCACTCGAGTATCGGGAAATACTCGACTCGAGTAATGAGCACTCGAGCATTTTAGTACTCGCTCATCACTAATACTAGTGTATCGCAAAACTAACAAACAAAATAGCTAGCATGTCAGAAGTATTAAAACTATCCTATATAAAAACATATGTAAAAGCTGTGAAATTTGCGTTGTCTGTATTTTTTCCTTGTTCTGTTTTCATAAATAGTATATAATCAGAAATAAATGTATCATTCATCCCCCACAGCAAGGCGGGAAAAGGAAGTAAAATTCCATTGAAGCCTCAAACCCTCTCATCTAATTTGCTCGTCCTTCCTACCACAATATTGAGCATGAAAATCTGTTTGCAGAGCCTGTAGTAGCAAACTGTTCCCATAGAAAACTTCAAAACGTGTTTCGTCCTTTTAGAGACTTAACAGCAAATGGGTTTTACCCCCAAAAGAAATAGTGATAAGTATATATATATATATATATATATATATATATATATATATATATATATATATATTAATTAGAGAAGAGTGTAACCGGAGCACGCTCAAGTTGGATCGCTCGGCATTTTAATACCAGTGGCTGATGAAGTTGAATGCAGCCGTAGGGGGTCCAGGAAAACATGGATACAGCCATATATATAACAAATATACCTGTATACATAAGATGTTTAATGCCCCACACACTGTTGTGGTTTATAGAACCTTAAACAAAGCGTAATTTAACAGTTTGTCAAAGATTTACACTTCTGCTACTCTTCCACCCCTGACACTCTGTCTATTAACTCCTGATAATTTATGCTAATTGATTTACTCACTTGTAAAGACTACATGCTCAACACAATTTTCTTCAAATGGATAAATAAATGTCTCTTCATCTGGTTAGTACCAAGGTATGTTATTCATAGACTTATTACAACAGGTGTTAATGTGAGAAAAGGAAAAAAAAAATCATATATTGTCTCACTCCATTTTGTTTACTAGATCTGTATTTTTACTGATCGTATATGAAAATGGTTCAGACTTGAGTAAATTGCATCTTCATTGATTCCACCACAACATCACTCAAACTAGAATGTATTTGTACTGCTGTTGAATTATTTGCATCATGTAATATGTGATACAGTGTCTGCCTGGACACATGAATTCTTTTTAGCATTTTGATGCTGATGCTGTTTTAACCCCTTAAGGTCAAAGCCAATTTTCGTTTTTGCGCTTTTGCTTTTTCCATTTCATGTTTAAAAGTCCATAGCGCTTGCATTTTTTCACCTAGAGACTTATATGAGCACTTATTTTTTGCAAAACCAATTGTACTTTGCAATGACAGGCATTATTGTTCCATAAAATATGCTGCGAAACCGGAAAAAAATAATTTGCGCTGTCAAATTGAAAAAAAAAAAAAGAATTTTCTTTGATTTCGGGGAGTTTTGCATTTACGCCATTCACCCTATGGTAAAACTGACTTGTTATGCATGTTCCTAAAGTTGTTACGATTACAATGGTATGTAACATGTATAATTTTTATATTATGTGATGGCTTTTAAAAAATTCAAACCATTGTTAACAAATATAAGTTCCTTAAAATCACTCTATTCTCAGGCTTATAGCGCTTTTATCCTTTGGTCTATGGAGCTGTCAGGTGTCAGGTGTCATTTTTTGCGCCATGATGTGTTCTTTCTATCGGTACCTTGATTGCGCATATGTGACTTTTTAATCACTTTTTATTACATTTTTTCTGGATTTGATGCGACCAAAAATGCGCAATTTTGCACTTTGGAATTTTTTTGCGCTTACTCTGTTTACCGTGCGAGATCACTAATGTGATCAATTAATAGTTTGGGAGATTACATGCGCGGAGATACCAAATATGTTTATTTATTTGTTTATTTATTAATTTATATTTATAAAATGGGAAAAGGGGAGTGATTTGGACTTTTATTAGGGGAAGGGATTTTTTTAATTTATAAAAACACTTTTTACATGAACTAGAAGCCCCCCTGGGGGACTTGTATATACACAGCACTGATCTCTCATAGAGATCAATGCTGTGTATATACACAGCAAAGATCGATTACATCGGTCAAAGATTGATTTGGCCTGCTGCAGGCCACAGCAATCTATTGCCGAGCCGGGTTCAATGTCATTGCTACGCTGAGGCCCAGCACGGGCAGAAGAACGAATCTCCCCCCCGCGATCGCATTGCGGGGGGGAAATTCGTCCTACTAAACACCAGGGATGTGAAGTGTAAAGCACTTCAATGCAGCTGTCAGGTTTGACAGCTGCATTGAAGTGCTTAATTAGCTGGCATGGCAATGGGACCCGCGCCGGCTAATACAGGCACTGCCTGGCTGCCCCGCTCTGAACACCCCCTGCGGCACCATGACGCACCAGGTACGTCATGGGTCGCTAAGGGGTTAATGCATTATTTCTTGTATACTACTGGAGGTGCTACTAATGGAGGTGTTTGCATAGTGGCAGCCCTTGTGATAAGCTGTTTTAGTCTTTTCTTAGTTTATAGTGCTGCTGGTTCTGCAATACGATTATTCTGAGACTTTGTGTTAAATAGGATGAATGGCGATAGCTACAAGAGATTGTATGGAAGGAGTCAATACCCAACCAGTATACTGACTGATCATTTTTTAAAGGAAGCTAAGTAGTGGTTATAAAAAAAAAATTGTATTGTATTGTGGGATTCAAGAAAAATAAGCCACTTCTGAAAAGCTGTTGATATATGACCTAAGCCTTGGATCCAGGTTTGATGCCTTTCTATATATGCAGGGGGATATATTTTGCAAGTCTTTTATTTCATTAGAAAAAAGATCTGTAAATTCTAAAAGATGTGTGAAATATGAAGGTCAATGATTATTTTAATAGATGCTATCCTGCCCAGTCAATATATAACATGTTTTTATAAACCCTAGAGGTCATTCTTATTGGCACAAAGCTGGGTATTATAATTGACAGAAAGTAAATTAGCTGTCAGATGTGTTCATTGTATCCCTAAGTACTGTATGGCTATGTCCATTTAAAAAATTCTTACTTTTTAAGGATACATATTCTTTCAACTGTTCACTCCAATTTATTATAAGGGCCGTAGTTTAATCTTAGTATTTAATACAAAGAGCAAAATGCCTTTACAGTTTCCATATAGAACACTAAGGTTTCTAAGGTAGAGAAGGCCAAAAGGACGCCATACTGTGTTGACATAGATCTATTTGTTTAGACTATCTGTGATGTAACTAACAATTTTGTTGGATGGTCTTATATTTTTGCCAATAAGTTTTGTATTAACTATAGGTTACATGTAGAAGGCCATATACTAGGCCAATTTCTTCTTATTAAGACAGTGACCTAAAAATCCAAACCCATGGTATTACCCTATAAAAAACCCTTGATGATACAAGGCTCGAAAAAAAAAAAAGAAAAACACTCCTCTACTAGTTTCACCCAACTCGTGGGCGTCATCAGGAGGAGCATATGATTTCCTCCTGATGATGCCCACGAGTTGGGTGAAACTAGTAGAGGGGCTATGCGGCATGTTTTAACTGAACCCCACTGTCAATCTTTAGATAGATAGCCAGAGATTTAGAGAGATAGTTGGTAGTCTGCAGCTACTTAGACTATTCTGAAACCTATGGTGCTGATACATTACTTACTGTATGCCATTGCATAGCATTCCTCAGTATTATCAGTGAACTGTACATAGAGTCTTCCTGAGAACAGACTCTATCTACAGATTGCTGATCCAACAGGACGGAGGTTAGTAGCTTACTCCCACCTATCGATACAAGTAATCAGTCCCAATCAGTCAATGACTGGTCCTTGCACAGCAATTGCGGCGTTTAAGAGGGTTAATGACAGGCAGCTGCAGGACCACGGCTGCGTGTCATGCCCGTGTCTGGGGACAGCAATGTGTGCAGGGCCAATCCCATTGAAACGGCCCTACACACATCAAAAACCCCATTCACTCTCAGGAATGTTTATATACGTTACTGCTGCACGAGGCATGTGCAGCAAGAACATATACTGCCTTGTGGCTGAGGTAAAGGGGTTAAAAATGGACCCCGACCTTTCAGATATTACCCTAGAACATGGTCTCCAAACTGCGGCCCTTCAGCTGTTGCAAAACTACATTTCCCATCATGCCTGGACAGCATGATGGGAGTTGTATTTTCGCAACAGCTGCAGGGCCGCAGTTTGGAGACCCATGCCCTAGAAGAACCATGTATAGCTTACTATAGAGGTAAGCTCTATAGTAAGCTATAGAGCATGATGGGAGTTGTATTTTCGCAACAGCTGCTGGGCCGCAGTTTGGAGACCCATGCCCTAGAAGAACCATGTATAGCTTACTATAGAGGTAGGACCCTTGGGGACCAATTGTCTAGTAGTATATACAGTGATCCATCTCCTAATTGGTTACATGAAGCTGCTTCCAATGGTAATCAGAGGTGCGGACAATGCAGCTATTGCCAGTATAATTTATGTTGGAAATATTTAAGGTTGGGCTGATATAAACACCATATCAAACAATTTATGACATGTTAAAGTAAATAAATAGAGATGAGCGAACCTCGAGCATGCTAGAGTCGATCCGAACCCGAACTTTCGGCATTTGATTAGCGGTGGCTGCTGAAGTTGGATAAAGCCCTAAGGCTATGTGGAAAACATGGATATACAGTAGTCATTGGCTGTATCCATGTTTTCCAGACAACCTTAGAGCTTTATCCAAGTTCAGCAGCCACTGCTAATCAAATGCCCAACGATCGGGTTCGGATGGACTCGAACCCGAACCCGGTTCGCTCATCTCTATAAATTAATAGTATATGCGATTGTATGCCCTTGTGGCAATTTCTATATAGGGAAAACTATCAGATGTCTTTATGTATGGTTTAGGGAGCATTTTGTATCTGTGACAACAGGAAGGAATCTGCTTACCAAAACTGACTGAGCATATAAACAGCGTCTATGTTGGTGACCCGGCCATTTTACGATTCACAGGACTGATAATCGTTCATTTTCCAAAAAGATTTTGCTGGCCCGCCCGCCTCCAGTGGGAGGAAACCCCCGCCCCTCCATGATGCAGCTCCATTAATTCTAATGGAGCCATGTCATGGAAGGACGGAGGTTTCCTCCCACTGGGGGCGCGCCGTCCCGCCTCCTGTGCCTCAACCCAGCCCAATAACCATGAATAGAATAGCGCCGTACGCGAGAACCGGGCCACGGTTCATAAAAAGGACTGAGGCACCGGCTCTGTGTCGGCGCCGTTCGATTCATGTGTAATTTTAAATGTGCTCTTTAAAGTTTTGTTACAATGGCATCCTGTGCACTGACCTGAGTGCCATGACATCAATGCATACTCTGAGGCCTGAGGAAACACGCAGGAATTAAATGGCTGTTACCTCTGTGGAACGCACCTACATCAACATGAAGTGAACAAAGACCACGCTTATGAGTGAGTGCTGTCTGTCTTTTCTTTATTGCAATGCATGTATAGACTGATTTTTACTATTGGCATATTAGAGCATCAAATGAGGTCTATTTCATGTCAATCATCAGGACTTTTTGTGATTATAGTGCAGTTACATCCAGTGACTCACAGGTGACATCTTCTCTTAGTGAATCACTGTAGCTCACTTCTCCTTTTCTTCTCCATCTGGCCTGGGTCATCAGAAAGACTTCTCGCAGCCATGATTCACCTAAGGAGAATCTATCAAAGATTTTAGGCTCCTGACTCTCGCATCTCAATCTCCCATAACATTGTGGTCCTCTATTATATTAGCCCCCCTTTTATGCCCCCAAATAGTATTAGGCGCCTTAGCTGGATAAAAAAAAAAGAAGAAGCAAAAACTCACCTCCCACGTGCTCCCCTGATGCAACTACTATCCCAGAGTTCCTCTGCTTTATCTTTGGTCTTGCAAGACAGACAGTGTTTGTTAGACGCTTTCTGTGCAAGAAGTCCCAACTGCCTGTCAGCACTCATTCCATTGTGTATGCATTAGGCATACACACAATAGAATAGTGTGCTCACCTGGGAATCCAGGACAGGCATCATGAAATCCCAGCAGGGCTCTGCAGAGCCCGACAGCAGTCTGGGGGCTCACCAGAGGATGCTTTGGTGGACACGTCCAACACTTCTAGGGGCCCACCAGAGTCTGAGCTTGTAGGCCCACCCACTGCCCCTGTGCAGCCAAACCAGCTACACAGGTGATATGTCCACCCTTGCTTCAATCAACAAGTAATATATCCATAGAATCCAGAGCAGCCGAATAAATGCGAATTCTGGTTGTGTGTTTATCACAGCATAACACACAAACACTTCAGGCATGATCAAAGATTCATCCAAATGATGGATAGTAGAAGAAAACATTGATTTCTCCAACAGAAATGTAAATCACAGCGTTTCAGTCCATCCTGGACTTTTTTTTTTATCAAGTGGTATCTACATCAGAGATATGAAAGAATTTCAAATGTAATGTACATTATGTATGCAATAGTCACAAACAAATACTAGGGAGGAATAGTAAAAAAAAATCAAAGTGAGAAAAGCATGCATGTAGACATAGAAGAACAAATAATGTCAGAAACCCCAGAGTTTAAAGCCATAAATATGCTGATATATACTAGTGTGCCAAGTAAGTAATGTAATGCAGTAATGCAGCTTGGTTATAGCCTTCATGTTGATGTCAATTGAAAAAGAGTTTATGAGGCAAAAACCCAGTGTTCTTATATTTTTATGGACTGTGCAAGTGTAGTGTCTCAGGGTCATATAAACCTGCATGTACAGGAGGTTCGGCCAATAGTAGCATTGAATTGTATGGGACTGAACTGTGCGTCTCCATGTTCATGGAAGCACAGTGCACTTAATTTACAAAAAAAACCCAGACCTTGTAGGTGGCTTGCCATTTCATAATGTTCATAAAAGCACTCTAAATGATGCACAGTTGTTGCAGGAATGTAATATAAGGCCATGTTCACACAACTTACAATAGCCATTCTTGTCCGTTATCTTTAATCTTTTCCATTGCAGTGAACGTAAACAACGTCCATTTGTGCACACAATTTAGCAAATAACGGCCTTTGTTTGAGGGAGCCGTAAAAATAATGAACATGTCAATTAATAATTGACGTTGTTCTTAGTTGTTCAAACACAAATGAAAAAAAAAATATTATTGATCCATCACAATGGCCGGCGTAAACAAAGGATAACTCCAGACACCAAAATTGGTCATATCCTCTTTTAGGTAAAATGGAATGAAAAGCTAATAAAATGTCCCATCCACCCAAGTCTGATACCGACAAAAACTACAGATGATGGCACGAAAAATATGCCCTCATATGTTTCTGTAGACAAGGTTATGGAAGTCAGAATATGCCGATTCAAAACCATTTTTAAAACCATCATGTACATTTCTAAAAAGTTTTTTAAAAATCTTAAAATTAGTAAAAAAGTACAAAAAGTACATAAACTGCCTATTGCTGTAATCATAATGACCTACAGAAAAAAGATAACATCAGTTTTTTTTTTTTTAAAGTAAACAATGTAGGAGTAAAATTCCTTAATAGGTGCAGAACTGAAAGTTTGTTTGTTTTTTTAATGCAATTTCAGGCCTAAAATATCTTAAAAGAAGCATGTCATTAAAAAGCTCTATTTGCCCTGCAAGAAATAAGCCTTTATATGACTCATTGTATAGAAAAATATAACAGCTATAACTCTTTTGAGGGGTTACAAATTCGCCAAAAATCTTGTAGGGAGGAATCTTCCAATCTTCCCCCTTCTTGTATTGTATCTGTATGAAAGTGTTTTTTGTCTTTATATTTGATCCTCAATGAAGCAAGCTTATTTTATTTAAACTTTTGCTTAAAGTGTAACTGTCATTTATTGTTGTATTGCAGAAATCAATAGTACAAGCCATTTTAAGAATTGCTTATAGATTTTATTAAGCAAAAAAAACTTCTTTCTGTACTCAAAAATCTGTTTTGGACCCCCCCCCCCCCCCCCTAATTTCCTCATTATCAGGCAAAGCTGTCTTCATTACAGAGGAGCAAAGTAAAGGGTTTGCTGAGTACATTATATCCCAAGTAGAGGGGAGGGGCTAAGGGGGGTGAGTGAGCAGGAAGAGGAGACAAGCAGCTCTGCTCTTTGGAGACTGTCTAGGCACATAAAACACTGGATTCCCAGGCAGTAACTATTTGTCTGGAAACTTAATGAGAGAAGTTTGCAGGATGATTTGCTGTGCAAGGCTGCCTTTTCTCCTCTCTGTGCTCACTCATATCCCTCAAAGCCTCTACAGACCATAATCGACATAGAAATCCTTCTTCTTCTGAAGTGAGGAGGGAGGCTGCAAAACAACTTTTTAAGTACAGAAGAAATCTCTTTTGCTTAATAAAACCTATTACAAACCTATTAAAATTGCTTGTACTATTGATACTTATTGATCTCCTAAAAGTGACATTTAAATGACTTTTAAACTTAGGCTTTTTGATTGCTGACATATTTCATCAAACATTTATTTTCTCATGTGATAATAAAAACCATAAGCTTTAGAGAGGCATCTGTAAGTATTGCATTCCACTTTAGTTTATTAAATTCTGAATAAATAGTGTCAGGATTTTTTTTTTTATCACAGTCCTCACAGGACTAGTGATGAACGAACATCCCGATGTTTGGTTCGGATCCCGAACACAAACATATAAAAAAAATGATTGTGATCTGTTTGTGTTTTCAAATCATTCACAAATAAACAACGAAAGTACAGTAGAAGCATATGTTTTGGTCTAGGCAGATGCGTACAGATTATCAGATGCAAAGCATTTGCGTAAGCATTTGTATGTATGCAGTTGTGTACAGTTTGTAAATGTTTTGGTCTAGAGTTATGCACATGCGTACAGATTATCAGATGCAAAGCGTAAGTTACGTTCACGTTCAAATATGTTCAAAAATTATCGATATAACCATTCCGATTATCGAACAAATTGTTTGTGATCGGTGAACATGAACAATTAGTGTCATGTTCATACAAACATTTACAAACATTTTTGCTCATCACTACACAGGACCTTACCTTACATGTCTGCATCATATTGCATATTCTTACCCTATGTGGTGAGCTGGGTTGGGGATGAACTGCTCATGTGCATTCTTTTCCTGTCTGAACTACAGGAGGATGTTGCCACAAAAACAGGCAGGACATTTTTCAGCTAATTGAAAACTAGAGTATTTCTAAATCTTTCATGTGTGATATAAAGGAGCAAAAATAATATATGGGGACAACCCTTTAAAGTGACTCTGTACCCAAAATCTGACCCCCCCAAACCACTTGTACCTTCGGATAGCTGCTTTTAATCCAAGATCTGTCATGTGGTCCGTTCGGCAGATGAAGCAGTTATTGTCCTAAAAAAATACTTTAAAACTTGAAGCCCATGTCAAACGGGAGTATCTGTACCCTTACTTTGCAACACCCCTCCATCCCTCCTCCCCATCCTCTTCATCATTAGGAATGCCACTAAAACATTTTCTCCATCCTGAACATTGCACAGGTCCTTAATGATCCAGCCCATGTGCTGGGCAAAACAGGTGGGGAATAGGAGGCAATCTGCCTGGAGCATTCCTAATGATGAAGAGGGTGGGCAGGAGGGACAGAGAGGTTGTGCAAAGTTAGGGCACAGATACTCCCGTTGGGCACGGGGCTTCAAGTTTAAAAGTATTTTATTAGGACAATAATTGCATCACGACGGAAGTGAGAACCTACATGTACATAATATATGTGGAATTAAGGTTCCTGATGATCCTACAGCAGCGATCTTTCACTATCTCCCTCTAGATCTCCAAGTGTATAGCGGTCAAGGGACTCCATATAACATTACTAGTAGTAAAGAAATGTATCCTACGGCACTGGTTGGAACCACAGATCCCAATCTTACAGGAAATAATAGCCTGAAACAGCTTTCCTTGATGATCCTTGATAAAAGGGATACGGAACGTCACAAAGAAAAATCTACCTCTGTTTTTTTCAGGAAATGGCGACGTTTCTTAGAAAAAGCCCTTAGTGATTCTGAAAGGGTTCAGATCATGGAGGCATTTAAAGCGACTCCGTGAACCCCCCAAACCACTTGCACCTTCAGATAGCTGCTTTTAATCCAAGATCTGTCCTGGGGTTCATTTGGCAGGGGATGCAGTTATTGTCATAAAAACAACCTTTAATCTGGCAGCGCTGTGTCTAACGGCCGGGGCTTACATTTGTATATGCATTAGGCTGGCACAACCTCTCTGTCCTTCCTCCCCACCCTCCTCATCATTAGGAATGCTCCAGGCAGATGGCTTCCTATTCCCCACCTGTGGCAGCCCGGCACATGAGCTGGATCGTTAATACACCTATGCAAAGCTCAAACAGTAGTAAATTTTCCTGGATCATTCCTAATAATGAGGGTGGGGAGGAAGGACAGAGAGGTTGTGCCAGCCTAATGCATATACAAATGTAAGCCCCGGCCGTTAGACACAGCGCTGCCAGATTAAAGGTTGTTTTTATGACAATAACTGCATCCCCTGCCGAACGGACCCCAGGACAGATCTTGGATTAAAAGCAGCTATCTGAAGGTACAAGTGGTTTGGGGGGGGGGGTCAGATTGTGGGTTCGGAGTCACTTTAAATACACAACTTGGTATTGCAAGGAAGATCTGAAAGTAACACTATGGAACCTTAGGGTCCGACCATGATGCCTTTCTTGATAACCATAAGGTTCTCTGTTAGTGGAGGGGGAGATTCGCTTCTTTTTAGTGAGATAAATATATCCTTGTGGGGTGTGTATTACTGGTTTCTATTATGACTTCTGTGGCTATACCTCGCTTAAAGTCATTGAGCCCACGTGGACGGTGGTGGTGAGACGGATCCTGAGATTGCTTTACCAGTTGGTAAGTTAAGTTTAGTTTCTATTTATTGCTCTGGGACCACTGTGTCCTTTCTCTGATCCTAGTTGGCTCTTTAGCTGTAACAGTACTGAGGCTGGCCATCATAACCTCTTCATTTTTGGTCCAAATGATAAGGCACATGACTGGTCGGTTATGACTTATAGCTTCCAACGTAAAGAGGAAAAATGAGAAAATGGAGTGCAGTGTGGAGACTTTATTTTTCTTTCTTACTACCTTACTGTATGGATTGTACTGATGATCGTTGTAAATACCCTGCATACTGATGTACAACCCTGATGTAGTCCTTCAATAAAGTGTTTGAAAAAAATAAATAAATAATAACTCCATCACCTGCCGAATGGACTGCAGAACAGATCTTTGATTAAAAGCAGCTATCTGAAGGTACAAGTGGTTTGGGGGGTCAGATTCTGGGTACAGAGTCGCTTTAAAGCATCTCTGCACCCACAATCTCCCCCTAAACTGCTTGTACCTTTGAATAGCTGCTTTGAATTCAAGATCTGTCCAGGAATCCGTTCGGCAAGTGATGCAGTTATTGTCCTAAAAAACTACTTTTAAATTTGCAGCCCTGTATCAAATTGGTGTGGCCTAGAGTGGCCTAGGATTGCAACACCCCTCCATCCCTCCTCCTTGCCCTCCTCATCACTAGGAATGCCCCCGGGCAGGATTTTTCCTAATCATCATCTGCCTGAACACTGCACAGGTGCCTTAACGATCCATGTCATGTGCAGTGTTCTAACAGGTGATGAATAGGAGAAATTGATCTAGGGGCATTTCTAATGATGAAGAGAGTGGGGTGGAGGGATGGAGAGGTGGTGCAATCCTAGGACATGGATACTCTAGGCCACGCCAATTTGACACAGGGCTGCACATTTAAAAGTTGTTTTTTTATTCCATTAACTGCATCACTGCCGAACAGACCCCAACATAGATCTTGGATTAAAAGCAGCTATCCGAAGGTTCAAGGTTTGAGGGGTCAGATTATCGGTACAGAGACGCTTTAAGGACACAATTGCTAACCTTCTTCAAAGGTTAAAGGAAGGGCTGTTCACATTGAGTGAAACCATGCTTCCATCCCAAAAGCCTAAGGATCTGTTGTGTGGAATTTGGCTTTTATGTGATTTAACCCCTTAACGACATCGGGCGTAAACTTACGCCCTCGCGCCCTGGTACTTGGCGCATCAGGGCGTAAATTTACGCCCGATGTTTCCCCGATCGCTGCGTGTTCACACACAGCGGTCGGGAAAGATGGCCTGCTATAAATCATAGCAGGCCATCGTAGCTTCACGGCACGGGCGGTGGTTAACACCCCCCGTGCTTACGATCGCCGCTATAGGCTGATCAATTCAGATCAGCCAATAGCGGCGATCGGAACCTTTCCGGGTCATCGGCGACCCGATGACCCGGAAAAAAATGGCGGTCGGTGCTGTCCGAGGACGGCACCGACCGCCATTACTGTAAAAAGTAATGGTGATCGCCATGCCACCGGCCCGATCGCCGTGAACGGCCGGCTGGCCGTTCACGGCGATCGGGCCGGTGGCACGGCGATCAGAGTCCCAGAAAATAGTAAATACCTGCCCTGGACCCCTCAGCTAGGTAGCGGAGGGGTCCAGAGCAGGTATTTGTACATTACTCACCTGTCCCGGGCTCCTGATCGGCGTCTTCCGGGTTCGCGGCGTCCTCCATCTTTCCGTTCGGTCTTCGGGTCTTTCCGGCGATCCCCGTCGTCTTCTCTCGTCTATTTTCGGCTCCAGCCTCGTCATTTTCCGGAATTTGCGCTCTGCTGCCCTCTAGCGGCTGATATGTGTAATACACGTATCAGCCACTATAGGGATGTTCAGAATGTAGAAATTTTTTTTTTTTTTTTTCCCAATTTTTTTTTTCTATTTTCCGCACCCTATCGCCGCTGAGTGTTGATCAGCATCGCACGAAAGTGCGCTGCTAATCAGCAATTCCTTCTTTTTGGCGTAGGGTGTTTTTTTTCTATATTCTACTGCCACGGTCTGCTGATAAGTACCGCACATAAGTGCGGCATTTATCAGCAACTCCTTTGTTGGCGTAGGTTTTTTTTTTATACTTACTGTAAAAAAAACACGTAAAAAACACTACATTACACCACACTACATTGAATAAAGTTTGACACTACACCACTACATACCCCATATACCAATCCCCGTATAAAGATGGCCCCCAGGGTGTTTTCGGCGTCAGAGGGATACGTTATTATTGCCTCTGACACTGAAACAGCCAGTGAGGATGAATGGGGGGGATCCTTCTTTCCTCCATTCATCCTCATCCTCCAATGACATGTCTGTGGGGTAGCGTAGCGTACACTGCCTCCCAGACACGTCTTTTCCGCCAGTACCGTCCCAATAAGAGATCATGGTATGGCGTGAAATTCTCCAAACTCTGTGAGCGTACCTCAGGGTACTCTTACAGATTTAGGGTACGTGCACACTGCGGAATGGCGAAGGATAACCCTTTGTGCATTCCGCAGCTGGCACCCGCCGGCGGACTGATGCGGGTGCATGTCTCCACCCGTGTCATAGACTCCATGTTATGCACAGGCGGATTCCGTCGTCCATCCAAAGAATGAATACGTTGGACGGAGAGCGGAATCTGCCCGTGCATAGAATGGAGTCTATGACACGGACGGAGACGTGCGCTTGCATCAGTCCGCCGGCGGGTGCCAACTGCGGAATGCACGAAGGGTTATCTGTCGCGATTCCGCAGTGTGCACGTACCCTTAGAGTGTATGTAGGAAGGGACACCCGAATCCAGCCCCAGATAGCCCCCTCCCCCCCCCCCATCCTCGGAACAAGTGGGAAGATCATCCGGGAACTAATCTTCCCACTGCTGGATAAAGGTTACCACCTGTACGGGATAACTTTTATACCAGCACCCCCTCTTCTGTCTCTCGCTGCCCGAGCTACTGTAGCTTGCGGCATGATCCGAACATATCAGAAGTAGTAATAGCGCCCTAATATTTAGTAGCCATATAGCGGCCCCAGCGCTTCTGGATATGAAGGACCCCGTATCGCACCAGGACAACATTTTCCAGGTGACGTCCCCCACACTGGAGAACAGGAGACCCCAGAAGAAGTGCAGAGTGTGGCGTAACAGGGGGATCAGGAAGGACACCATTTTCCAGTGTGACACCTGTCCTGATCCCCCCGGCCTCTGCATACAGGATCGCTCCAAGGCGCACCACACGTCACTGGAGTTCTACATTATCTAAATTCTGTCCCTTATTCCTATTTCAGGGGTCACGTTGATCCAGGGATTATTCTGATCGCCATTATGGAGTCGGGAAGGAATTTTTCCCCTGTGATGAGGCTACTGTTGTCTGCCTCACGAGGGGTTTTTGCCTTCCTCTGGATCAACACAGGTTGAATTTGATGGACACCTGTCATTTCCAACCTTATAAACTAATAATTGGCCTAATACCCCCAAATAAATTAGAATTGTCCCTTTTCCCCAGCTAAGTAGGTATGGCCGCCATTCCCATTAGAGGATGCCATGATGCAATTACAAAGCCTCTGTGCGGCCAGGACAGTAGAAACCCCCCACAAGTGACCCCATTCTGGAAACTACACCCCATAAGGAATCTAACAAGGGGGGCAGCGGGGATATGGCCCCCTGGTGACGGCCACATTTGGGACGTGAAAATGAAAAAAAATGGTATTTTTTATTTTCTCGGCATATGTTCTACGTAAGTGACTGTCACCAGTGGGGTCCATATCATCACTGCACCCCTTGTTAGATACCTTATGGGGTGTAGTTTCCAGAATGGGGTCACTTGTGGGGGGTTTCTACTGTCCTGGCAGCACAGGAGCTTTGTAATTGCGACATGGCCTCCATCCTCCATTCCAGCCTCTAAATGGCGCTCTGTCCCTTTGGTGGCTTGCCCTGTGCCCATATGGCACATTATGCCCACATGTGGGGTATTTTCGTACTCAGGGGAAACTACCCTACACGTTTTGTGTTCATTTTCTTTTTTAACCCCTTGTGGAAATGGAAAAAATCAAGGCTAGACCAACATTTAGTGTAATTTTTGTAAAGTTTTTACTCTAAATCATTAATCTTGTCATGATTTTTTCATTTTCACAAGGGGCTAAAAGATTAAAAAAACAATAAATGTGTAGAGCAATTTCCCCTGAGTACGGAAATACCCCACATGTGGACATAAAGCGCCATGCGGGTGCAGGGTAAGCCTCCGAAGGGAAGGAGCGCCATTTCGTTTTTGAAGGCTGGATTTGAATGGAATGGATTTCGAGGGGCCATGTTGCATTTAAAAGGCCTCTGTGTTGCCAAGACAGTTGAAACCCCCCACAAGTGACCCCATTATGGAAACTGCACCCCTCAGGGAATGTAACAAGGGGTGTAGTGAGCATATGGACCCCACTGGTGACTGGCACAAATATGGAACAATGTGGCGTGAAAATGAAATATTAAATTTTTTACACTATAATGTTGGTTTAGCCTTGAATTTATCATTTTCACAAGGGGTTAAAAGAGAAAAAAACACACAATATGTGTAGAGCAATTTCCCCCGAGTCTGTAAATACCCCACATGTGGACATAAAGCGCCATGTGGGCGCAGGGCAAGCCTCCGAAGGGAAGGAGCGCCATTTGGATTTTGGAGGTTGGATTTGGCTAGAATGGATGATGAAAGCCATGTCGCATTTACAGAGCCCTTGTGCTGCCAAAACACTGGAAACCCCCCACAAGTGACCCCATTCTGGAAACTGCACCCCTCAGGGAATCTAACAAGGGGTGCAGTGAGGATATGGACCCCTTGATGACGGGCACATTTGTGCCATGAAAGTGAAAAAATTAAATTTTTTACTTTTACGTCACATTGTTCCACATTTGTGCCCGTCACCAGTGGGGTCCATATGCTCACTGTGCCCCTTGTTAGATTCCTTGAGGGGTGTAGTTTCCAGAATGGGGTCACTTGTGGGGGGTTTCCAGTGTCTTGGCAGCACGAGGGCTCTGTAAATGCGACATGGCCCTTGAAATCCTTTCCAGTGAAATTCAGCTTCCAAAAGCCAATTGGCGCTCCTTCCCTTTGGAGGCTCGTCCTGCGCCCCCTTGGCACTTTATCGCCACATGTGGGGTATTTCCGTACTCGGGAGAAACTGCGCTACACATTTTGTGTCTTTTTTTTCCTCTTATCCCTTTAAGAAAATGAAAAATTGAAGGCTAGAACAACATTTTAGTGTAAAAAAAAAAATTTTCTTTTTTCACGCCATATTGTTCGGAAAATCTGTGAAGCACCTGTGGGGTCCAAATGCTCACTGCACCCCTTGTTACATTCCTTGAGGGGTGTAGTTTTCTAAATGGTGTCCCTTTAGGGGTGTTTTTTAGGTTTTGGCACCCCAGAGCCTCTGCCAACCTGAAGTGGTACAGTCAGAAATGACCAAATATAACGGAGGCATTGAAATTCACTAGGCGCTCCTTTGTATCTGAGGCTTGTGGTTGCGTCAAATAGCGCAATAGGGCCACATATGGGGTATTTCTATAAACTGCAGAAACGGGGCAATAATTATTGGGGTGCATTTCTCTGGTAATAGGTTTATAATTATGAAAAATATTGGATTACAATAAAATCTCTGCACAGAAAATTAACATTTTCAAATTTCTTACACACTTAGCTTTTTTTTCTGTGACTCCCCTAAAGGGTTTAAAACACTTTCTGGATATGCTTTTGCAGAGTGTGGGGGGTGCAGTTTCTGAAATGGGGTGCTTTGTGGGGCTTTCTAACATACAGGCCCCTCAAATACACTTTAAACCTGAACAGGTCCCTAAAAATATCTGATTTTGAAATTTTACAGAAAATTTGGAAATTTGCTGCTAATGTTTTAAGCTTTCTATCGTCTAAAAAAAATGAAAAATCGTTTAATAAATGCCGCCAACATAAAGTAGACATGTTGCTAATGCTATTTAATATATAATTTATGTGGTATAGCCAATTTCTGTATACGCAAAAAAGTTTCAAAGTTGGAAAAATGCAGTTTTTCACATTTTTTCACATTATTTGGGTTTTTTTCATAAAGATTCATTATGAGTATCGACTCCAATTTACCAGAAATGTGAAGTACAATATGTCATGAGAAAACAATCTCAGAATCAGCCGGATAGGTAAAAGCATCCCGAAGTTATTAATGAATAAAGTGACACAGGTCATATTCATAAAATTTGTCTCTGTCATTAAGGCCATTTCAAGCTCTGTCCTTAAGGGGTTAAAGAAAATTCAATTATCTAATCCTCATGACTTGAATATAACACCTTTTATTTTTATATTGCATATTAGCAACAAGAATACTTTAAAGTTTATGTTTTCTGTTCTGAAAAAAGTCCCTAAACTGAGAATAAAGATAAAGAAAAAAAATATCTGTGGGATAAAATATAGGTTAAAGGGTGAACACTTGCTCTTTATGTCCTGGGGTGCTCATTCTACACAACAACTTGTCATCGATTTGCTTAATACTAAAATGACATTTGATGCACAAGTAATGTATGTGTGAATGGTTCCTTTATGTTTACCCAGAAAGTGTATGTATTGGATAATGTACTTACTGAAGTGTTTAGAGATTTCACTACACTGTGTCCTGGTAATGTATCTTAACCCACTTGCTTTTAAGAGGAAACTAATTTTATACTTTTTTTTTGCAGAAGTTTTGAATTAAATGGTTACTGTTTTCTCCTAAGATTAGTTGAATTAGATGGGTCATCCAGAGGTGGGGAAAACATTTAAATCAAGTAATGTCACAAAATTGTAAAGATTTGTAAATCATTTCTACTTAAAAAAATGAAGTCTTCAAGTACTTAACTGCTAAATGTCCTGCCTTCTCTGTCCCTGACAGGAACTGTCCAAAGCTGGAAAGGTTTTTATGGAGATTTGCAACTGTTCTGGACAGTTACTGACACTGACAGAGACAGCAGCAGAAAGCAACATGTAAGACTGGAAAGAAAACTTCCTTTCCCGTAGGGCATACAGCAGCTGATAAGTACTGGAAGACCTAAGATTTTAATTGAAGTAATTTACAAATCTGAATAACTTTTTGACACCTGTTCATTTCAAATCAATTCTTTTTCCCTAAAGTACCCCTTTAGGCTGCCAAAATACCAACATATTCTGCAAAAAATGCCTTCATTTATACAATGGGCCAGACATCTTTTATAAATAGGGTAGGTCATATAAAATGAACCATGTCCAATATGAATAGGGCATAGTGGAGGTGGAGGTAATAGAACATGTTCATTTTTAATCATTTGCAGAATAAAGAGCATGTGTAGCATAGTAGACAGAGATGTACGGAGGTGCAGAACCGTAAAGAACTTTGTGGGTGAGAATGAGAAGTTTAAACTGTAATCTGTGCTAAATGGGTAAATCAGGGCCTCAGGCTCCAGGGGGCCCATAGCCATCCAAACTGCCTATGTCATCATACAATGCTGTCAAATGGCACTGCAGTGCAACACATCACTTAGAAGCTGACTGGAGGATGCTCCAATGGGCCCCTGAATGATTTGCTAAATCGCCTGTGAAAATGACAGCTGGTTTGAAAAAATGTAGCTGCTCTCTCAACTCTATTCAACGGTATCAGCAAATCACTGATATAATGGAATAGCTGAGTGACAGTAGGAGGGGAGCCCTGTGCTCCCTGTCCTGCCACCTGGGACTTCTGTGTAATGCCGGCAGAGCAATGATCAGAAGAGGCCAGAGCCTAGCATAGCATGAGCCTGGAGAGGTGAACGGACTAATATGGGCTGTGTTCTCCAACCTGTGTGTTAGACGACAGGGTCAAGACAAGACCGTGAGCCCTGACGCTGAACCCACCAACTGTCCCTACCTTCTTGCCTCAAACGGCCCTAGGCAGCTGTGGAAAGCCACAAAGGGCGGTCCCTGCACTAGTATAGGTGCACACAGAACAAGATAGACAAACAAACACAATAAAGAATAGTAAACAGTCTGGGTCACAACAATCGGGCAGCAAAAGTACAAAATCAGAAACCAATGATGAAACCAAAAACTTTAAAATTTATGTTTCTTTAAATTCTAAATTCTCTTGTTCTAAGAAAAAAAGTCAAGCCACATAAACTAATTACTACTGCAACATCTACAACATGTCTACTTTATGGTGACTTAATTTGGTGAACGTCCTTTTACTTGTTAGGATGTTAGAGGGCTTTAAAATTTGGCAGAGATTTTTCAAATTTTCAGGAAAATTTCAAATTAGGGACTAGTTCAGTTCTGAAGTGGATTTGTGGGACCTGTATGTTAGTTACCCCCATAAATCCCTCCACTGTAAAAACTGCACCCCTCAAAGTATTCAAAGTAACATTTCATAAGTTTATTAACCCTTTAGATATTTTGTACCCTTAGGTATTTCGTACCCTTTAGGTATTTAGAAATTTTTAATTTTCTTTTTTTTTGGCAGATATTCCATTTTAATCCTTTTTTCCCTCTAACACAGCAAATACTAACTGAGAAATGGAACTCAATATTTATTCAGTTTCTAGAAATCCCCCATATGTGGCCGCAGCGTCACCTGACTCAGACATGACAGAGGCCTGGGGAATTTTGGGGCCTTTTTTATTTTAGATTTTTCTTAGCCATTATACCATGTCACAGAGGCCTTACAGTGCCAAAATATTTGTGTAAGACAAGTTGAGGTTCCCATCATGTGCATGTGACATTTTTTTCTATATTTTTCAGGGGGTGGAATTAATTTAAAAAAAAAAAAAAAGTCATTTTGGTTATTTATTGTTATTCTACCTCACTACTTAAGCATCTCTCAGCACAGATTCAGTGAACACAAGTCTGTATTTCAACAGTCACTTGTATTGTTTTACAAGAAGCTTGTCAGTAAAGATCACGTTATTTAATCTACTGGGACTCAGTGATAATTGCACCAGCACTCATACACAGGATACAACATCCTTGGGTCATTTTCCCCTTTCTGTGGGTGGTGGTAGCGACAGTCCGGGTGGGTCATCTCTCCACTTGAGGCCACTGTGATAGGAGCCCAAGGGACCCCTCACAGCCCGGTAGGTCACCGAGCATTGGGGATCAATAAAGCCAGCCATACACACTAAAAGCAGGTCTACCATCACACCTGTGTGCTGAACAGCACTGGCGTCATGACTACATCCTAACCGCCTGAGCTATATTCCACCGATCAACCACCCTAGAAGTGGAGTCACCCGAAACAACTTAGCAGGTGACCGGTCACAGCACCATAATGAACCGTGAGCAATTGGGCTTTACAAAGTAACATAGAAACATAGAAGATTGTTGGCAGAAAAAGACCACTGGGTCCATCTAGTCTGCCCTTTTAGTATTTCCATTCTTATTATCTTAGGATAGATGTATGTTTATCCCAGGCATGTTTAAATTCTGTTATTGTAGATTTAACAACCACATCTGCTGGAAGTTTGTTCCATGTATATACTACTCTTTCGCTAAAGTAATATTTTCTCACGTTGTGATCTTTCCCCAACTAACCTCTCACTGTGTCCTCTTGTTCTTGAGTTCAGTTCTCTACTAAAAACTCTTCCCTCCAGAACCTTATTTAGTCCTTTAACATCCTTAAAGGTTTCAATCATGTCCCCCCTTTCCCTTCTTTCCTTCAGACTATACAGATTCAAATTATTAAGTCTTTCCTGATATGTTTTATGCCTGACACCCTCCACCATTTTTGTAGCCCGTCTTTTTTAGGTGAGGTCTCCAGAACTGGACACAGTATTCCAGATATGGCCTCACCAGAGCTCTATACGGCGGAATCACAATCTCCCTCTTCCTACTGGTTATACCTCTAGCTATATAGCCCAGCATTCCTGACCTGTAGCTTTCCCGACCGCCTGCTTGCACTGGTGACTCATTTTATGGCTGTCAGAAATCACTACCCCTAAATCCTTCTCTTCTGAAGTCATTGCAAACACAGAACTGCCGTTATGATACTCTGATAGAGGATTCCACCTCCCCAAGGGCATTTTTTACATTTGGAAACATTGAACTTCAATTTCCAATGTTTAGACCACTTATCTAGCAAAGCTAAATAATTTTCCATATTACTGACACCTCCAGAAATATCAATGCTATTGCACACTTTTATGTCATCAGTAAACAGACAAACTTTACCTACCAAACCTTCTTCTATGTCACTTACAAACATATTAAAAAGAATAGGACCCAGAACAGACCCCTGTGGCCCACCACTTGTAACCAGTCTCTGCTAGGAATATACATCATTAACAACACCCTTCTGATATATCTCCTTCAGCCAACCACAAATCCAATGACCTATCCAGTGATTAAGTCCAATTTTTTCCAGCTTCTCTATCAGCTCTTTATGGGGAACTGTATTAAAGGTTTTGCTGAAGTCCAGATAGGCGATATCCATGGCACCACCTTCATCCAACACTTTTGTGACAT
This sequence comes from Dendropsophus ebraccatus, assembly GCF_027789765.1. Taxonomy (NCBI): domain Eukaryota; kingdom Metazoa; phylum Chordata; class Amphibia; order Anura; family Hylidae; genus Dendropsophus; species Dendropsophus ebraccatus. The sequence continues at coordinate 160,811,866 of NC_091454.1, forward strand.
AATCAAAGAAATAAATGAGATTAGTCTGACATGATCAGCCCTCAGTAAAGGCAGTTTGCAGCTTTACTATTTTACACACCAAGATGAGCTACGTTATATGTAATATAGGTAACAGGTTTCCTTTAATTAATTTATAAAACTATACAGTATAACATTTTACTGTTAAGTTTTAAAGCTGAGCAGTGTGATTGTTGGGGAGTTCATGAACCCTAAAAATAACACTTTACTCTGAAAGTGTGAAGAGGGTGAACTGCGGCATATTACACATTTTATGCAACTACTCTTCTGTCTGACTTGGTTTGATTTGCTATCATGTTTGACATTTTGAAAATAGATATTCTGTAAACGTCAGTGTTGTGTTATTGTAATATACTATCATTATTTCATCACTCTTGTAGAATGTAATATAAAAGGACAACCTGAGTTCAGACACCTTTTATTTGATCATTTCATCCTTAACTTTTTTTTCTTTTAGAAAAAGGGACAATGGTCTTCTGTATGGTCAACTCATTTTTTATCTAGCCAGTGGGAAATGCTTAGCACGCTTGTAGAAGGTAATAGCATTTCTGTGATTTGCACCTGTTATATTGCTAAGTGACATTTACCACAGAGATCACCTAATGTCTGTCGATTACATTTGACATTTCGCTCTCTTGCTATGAGTGTTACCTCTAAAGCAACACAACGTTATTTTCTACAACATTTTCAAAAGCAATATTGATTGAAGTCACCTGCAAACATCACAGCAAGTCCTCAAACTTGAAAGTCCACTAAAGGCAATGTTTCCTTATATAGCCCTTTAATCAACTTACAGCAGCACCCAATGATTTAAAATGTACTTGAATTTCTTTATATCACAAGAGATCAAGTGCAGTAAATAGAGATGATTCATAGAAGAAAGCCCTGTTTTATGGCTTTCCTTAGCCTCACAGGGATTGACTCGCTTCCACGCGGCAGAATTTCCTAAATTTACAATCTCTGTTTTATTTGTCTGAAAAACAATAAGGAAAGGACAGACTGATAATGGTGGATCAGAAATATAACTAGTTTCATGTACGTTATCCGCCTAGAGTAAAGTAAAACCTCAAAACTAAATGGCCTGACTTGTAACCTTACAGATACATCCCTTGGAAGCAAAGAATTGTATGATTTCACATACGAGTATACCAGCAGGAGACTATCTGTTCAGATTTACAGCAGCATCTTCACATATGCTCTGGGATTTGTTCTGCTTTAGAAGGATGGTTTTTACCTTTCACAAACATATTTTGAGTTCTTTATGTATGGCCAAAATACATAGTAGAAAATCTGCACCAAAGTGCTTAGATTTCAATGTGGGTTTTTTGTGTATTTTCCTCTGTTGATTTAGTAAAATTTAAATACATGCAGTTGTAAATGTCGCTGTGGCACCGCAGCTTCTCTGCAGCAATAGTCAGAACTCATTTACTGCACATTTTGATATCTCCATTGAAGTCAGGGAAGAAAGTCCATTAGGTAAACAGCTATTGAAAAATTGACGTACTGCAGCTTTGAAATCTGTACAGAGGTCAAATTCCAACATGAATTTTTTGGCAGATTTTTTTCAGCAGCTTGTAAATAAGTATTTTTAAATCAGTTTTCCTATATTGTAAAGTTATCCCTTATCTGTGGCTGTTTCTGCAGATTCTTTAGAGAAAAAAAAAAGGATGAGCTAGCATGCATGCACAACCTGTAGCTTAACCCCTTAACCAGTATACTCGTCATGCAGCCATTAAAAGTAAACAGAGAGGGCTTCCGGCAGCCCGCGGTCCCCGGTTGCTATGTGCAGCTGGGGACCGTGGGTATTAGGTGGCACGGCCGATCGCAGCTCCCGGCTAATTAACTATTTAAATGCAGCTGTCAAAGCTGACAGCTGCATTTAAATAGTCCTTGGCCCCCTGTCCCTGGTGTCTAGTGGGGGAATCTCTCCCCCCCCACACACACACACACAATGCGATCGTGGAGGGGAGATCCCTTTCTACTGCGGCGGCTGGTGCTCAGCATCAGAATGACGCTGATCCCGGCTCAGCAATCAGTTTATCTGGTCTGCTGCAGACCAGAATAATATTTTATATACAATAGCTCCAATGGACACTCAAACAGTATTGGTCTCACCACCACGGAATCAATTGACCATAACATAACTAGTCCAACATAGTTGATTAGCTTTTAATAAATAACAATTATACCACACAAAGCTAATTTTAAAATATATTAATTTTTATTAAACATGATTAAAAAATCAATAAAACCATTAATCTGTTTCTAGTGCAAAAGGGAATCCAGCAGTAATAGGTCACCAGACCACCATATCTCTAATGATAGCTCTAACATATATCACTATATCATATAAACGTCACAATCAATATTCATATAGCCCTGCAGTGTATCTACACAGCCTCGGATCGCTGATAGCAATGTCAGCCTATATCCGCAATATAAATGATAGTGTAATGAGACGCTTACCCATCGTGGTGTCTGGTAACCGCAACCCCGACGCACGTTTCGCCTTTAAATCGCTTTATCAAGGGGCGTATATAGCTCATGTCTCGCGCACTATATATACTAGTGTTTGAGGATTCCTTCCGGGGGACGACGCGGGTCAAAGGAGTGGCCAGGGATCACGCAGCTTCCTCCCGGCCTACGTCACTGGAACGCACGTCCGCTGGTGGAACGCAGGCGGACATGCGCACAGTGACTCAAGAGACCAAGTTGGAAGAGCGCCTGCGCCAAAATCTCCCCGGACTCGCGTACACGGATGGTAACCATAATTCCTTATCAAGAGGCTATGTACATACATCTGGTCATAGGAAATATATCATTATAAGTGAAATTATATATAAAGAAAGTGCATAAATATACATCAGTATAATAATACCTTAATACATGTGAAAAACACATCAGAAAAGTGCAAAAGTGCAACAAACCTCACAATGCCGATACAAACATTAAAAAAACACACAAATCGGCAATAAATTTAAAAGTATACAGTATACAAGTGCAAATATATTATATAAAGTGTAATATATATTATATAAAGTGTAAACATAATTGTAATATATATATACAATGTGACCATGAATCATATACCACTCCCAATAAACCGAAGCTTTAAATAGCAACTGGTTACAATCAAATACCAGTGATAATAAATATAAAGTGCATGCCAAATGATACATTTGAAGACCATTATGTTCCAGTTTATATGTCCTCTTTAAAAAAAATGTCCATCCATGATTATAAAGATCTGTTCTTTTTCTTCCCCTCATCCGTAGAAATCCACATCACATTTAATTCAACCCATCACCATAATGCTAAAAAATATAAATGTACAAAAAGACAAGAGTTAAAAACGAATAAAGTGCAATTAAAAATCAGTGCACACTAGGAGACTAAAGAAATGGAACAAAGCTCCGCTGTTCATTTAGACCAAAAGGGGTCAGACTACCCAGCACATGTATCCATCGGCATTCTTTCTGGGCTAAGATCTTTTTTACATTCCCACCTCTAATGCCACCTGTCACCTTCTCAATTCCTCTGACTCTAAAAGACCTGGGATCACTGTTATGATGCAACTTAAGGTGTCGTGGGATTGTTGTAAGTTGGCTTATGTCAGAGCATTCTTTTGCTGCCATGATACCCCTGACATGTTCTCTGACACGAACCCTCAATTCCCTCGAGGTCAATCCCACATAGATCATGTCACATTCACAGGTGGCATAATAGATCACTAGACGGGTGGAGCATGAGATATAATCTCTAATTTTGTATTGTTTTTGCCCATCCACTGATCTAAAGTTATCTGTTCTCATAATGTTCGGACATGCTCTACATTCTCCGCACGGATAACATCCTGTCCGTACGGTCCCCCCTCCCGTGAATGGATTTGTAATTCTGGGGCTGTAATGACTTCTTACTAGAAGATCTTTTAGGTTCTTCCCCCTACGAGCCGTCATCAGAGGTGTCTCAGATACCTTCCTAGCCAGGATGGGATCGGTCTTTAGGACAGCCCAGTGTTTTGTCATGATTTTACGCATGACCTCCCATTTTTCATTATAATTAGAGATGTAGCGAATCTTATTGTTTGTCTGTTTTTTCCCCACATTAGTTTGCAAAAGTTGTTGTCTCGTTACTCGTTTAGCTCTGTTATACCCATTATCAATTTTCCTTCTCTTATACCCCCTTTCCTGAAATCTCTTTTTCAGATCTACACATTGGTTTTCAAACTTCTCTTCTGAGGAGCAGATACGTCTCATCCTTAAAAATTGACCTATTGGAACTGCCTTGATGGTAGAGGGTGTATGTGCAGATGTTGCCTCCAGGAGGGCATTCACAGATGTAGCCTTCCTAAAGACATCCGTCTCTAGTCTGCCATCTGGTCCCCTCTCCATGAGTATATCCAAGAATTCCATCCTAACCGGACTGGACTTAAAAGTAAGTTTAATGTTAAATTCATTTCTGTTTAATTCTGTCATGAACTCAAGCAGCTGGGACTCCGACCCCTGCCAAAAACACAAAACATCATCAATATATCGCAGCCAGCACTGCACATGGGACACGGAACCCGCCAGACCAGAATAATAATCTGATGGATCAGTGCTCGATTATATACACAGCATTGATCTCAATAGAAGATCAGTGTTGTGTATATAGAAGTCCCCCAGGGGACTCCTCCCACAGGGGGCGAGTGTGTGTGTTGAGCGGGGATAAGCAGAAGAAGCGAAAGCACTTCCTATTGGCTGGCACAGAACACATGGTATAACAATAACATTAACCCATTACTAACTTCAACTGTGCATGGAATAAGAAGACTCATAAATAAAGCTGACACCTAGTGGCAAAACTGCACTCACTATTCGGCTCCGGCCGTACTTTACATTGTGGGCTATGGCTAATTGGAGTGCAGGCACACCTGAATGTGCCCGCATTCCAATTAAAAAGAAGTGATGTACACCTGTACTGCAGCACCGGCCAGGTTGAAAATCTCAGACACAGCCGTGTCACAGAACGGCTGCCAATTTGCCATGTGTGAACCCTTAGAGTTATTTATATCATTCACTTGTACTAACTATCTCATAAAAGACAACAATATGATGGGGATTTTTTTTCCCACAGATCTATAAAATCAATTAATATTGCTCATTTTAAAAATAATTCCTTTTGTTTCTATTTATAACTGCATGGTTACAAATAAAATGATATTTGTTCACAGATGTAATTGTTACATTTTTCTCCAAGCCTATTAAACTGGTTACAGTAAGAGTCAGAAATAAATGCAGTACTTCCTTGTGAATAGAATTCTTCCAAAAAGATCACATCCTGTACAGAGAGCTGAATTCTTCATGTCATAGGTACGTGATGTTATTTATTAAAAGTAGAGAACTTCTGCACTCAGGATAATTAATTCACAACTCCATTGTGCCGCTTCTATTAGACTTCTTTTGTATTAATTTTCTCTTCTAACATATTATTTATTGCTTTTATTATTTATTCCTTTTACTGTATTTTCTTTTCATTGGCAGGCTTACCATGCGGTGGTACATGCACAAATATTCTTCTTATAAATACATTAGCTTTGTTAATAGAATTCTTTCTTATTAATGGCATAGTAACTTGTCTTTCTTTCTTCCTGGAATTTAAACATTACATTATTTAAATAACACAATCTGCGTACAAAGCTCAACTAATAAAAGACAGTATTAGAGTTACCATCAATTGATGTTTTAGAATTATAAACCAGTAAGTAGTACAATAATACATTGTTTTGCGGTGTTCTTTTTTTTTTTTTTTTAAAGCAATACCTTATTTTCAAGTTTATTTTAACCAAAGCACCTGCAGCATCAGATTCTTTGAAGCACAGTCTGTGGCAATGCATTAAGTACTGTATACATGGAAACTCTGTGCTTACAGGAGCATGGAGTCTAAGATACAATAGACAGGAGCCTCTGCTCCTCTATGTACATTCCATGATGTTGATAACATTAAATAAAGAGATGCCAACAGCATAGAGAACAGTGGAAAAAAATTACTACATCTGTAAGTCCCCGACAATCACTTATGATCATGGTGTATAATAAACAAGAAGACATTTTTATCATATTTAACAAATCAGACAGGATTTTTGGATCCTAGCTAGATACATTTAGGACCTTTGATTTCAATTATAATGTCTTATCAGCATGGGGCACTTTTTCATTTGTCTCATTTTCTCATTTCAATTAGTTTTGATTATTTCTATTTTTTTTTTTTTTTGCAAGTTCCTTCTTTGATCATAACATGCTGCTTGTTAAATATAAATAAGGACTGTGTTAGCAGCAGCTGGTTCCCAAGAACCAGAGTCAGTGCAAGGCATTATGGGGGACAGGCTGAGTTTACATTATCAGCAAGCCCAGTTGTCAGCAGGAGAGTAAGTGCAGTACCTGGTATGAGACAGGTATCATTGGCAGACAGGTAAAGGGTCAGGGCAGGTAGCTTCAGAGCTAGGTCGGGCTATCCAATTCGGCAATGGGAGAGGCAGGCAGTACAGACCAGGGTCGGGCAGAAAGCGTAATCCAGAGAACAGGTATGGATCAGGATACACATGAATTCAGAAGGAGCAGATAAATACTTGTAATATGTGTGCTACAAAGCCACAATGATCAGGCAGGGTGAGACAGGTGGAGCTAGTTGCAGGTAGCTCTTAATTGGCACACGCCCGGAGCAGGTGGAGACAAGCTGCCTCTATAAATCAAGACCAGTTGGCCACCTGTGCACCCTATGGGCAAGAGGTGCTATTGCCGCAAAAGGAAGAAGAACACAGGAAAACACGAGCAAACCCAGGACTAGTATGAAGTACAACAGACCACTGGACACAATGCTGTTCCTGTTATTAGAGATTACTGCCTACCATAGTGTGAATAACTGTTGCAGATTTGGAACACAATGTTCATTGGTAAGTTCGCTATTTTAAAAGGGGTTTCCAATCATATACATCCTTGGCATATCTGTATTGATTGTAGTCTGTATGGCTTAGTGCATAATTCAATAATTGAAACTTTACACAGACCCAACAAAGTGGTAACCTATAACTCTGTTTTATCAGCTCAAGTATAGTAAAATGAGAAGCAATTGCTGGGCATACTAAAAGACCTGAAAAATAAACATCCAAAGGGTGTTAGGAACCGGACAGCAGGACAATACAAGACAGTGAGCCCTGACGCTGAACCCCGCCCACTGTCCCTACCTGCTTGCCGCAATCCGCCCTAAGATGGCGGCGAGCAACATGGCGGCGGTCCCTGTACTGGCTTGGTGGGACACAAAGACAAGACAGACAGACAAAACACAATAAAGAGTATTCCACAGTCCGGGTCACAACAAACGGGCAGCACAGTACAAAATCACAATCCAAAAAGCAAGGTCAATAAACAGGCAATATGGTCAGGGGCAGGCAGCTAGCAGGGATGGTCACAAATACAGGCAAAAGGGTCAGAATAAATAAAGCAAGAGTAGCAGAAACAGAACCAGGCAGAGACAAGCTCAATATCCGGCAGTGGGAGGCAGGCTGGCACACACTATATAGGAGACCAGAGGTCCAGTGCAGAAGCTGATTGGACCAGACCTCTGACCTCCTCAGAACACCTAGGGCAAGAGCAACCTGACTGGCAGGGAGAACAGTCTATCAGACAAGCTAACCAGCATCAGAGTTAACTCCAGAGTAGCCAGGAGTATCTCAGGCAAAGCGGGTGTGGCTGAACAAACCGAGAGGAAATAGGCCAGTGTTCAGACAAGGTTCCGGACACTGCACAAACATACAAAAACACTGAATATCAGCGCAATCTCAGCCGCGCAGCACGAGCTGAGGGGCGCACGGAGTTCATCCCAGGCACATTCATGACAGTACCCCCCCGGGCCACCGGACCCTCACTCAATAACCTTGTAGTAGGCCGAAAATTACCTCTCACCACACAGGTTTCAATGTCACTAGAAATGTCGCTATCTGTCTCTCACTCGTCAGCGGACTCTGGGTTACAGATAGATTTATCATCAGCACAATTTACATTAGCATCAGGTACAGGTATGGCAGGTTCATCAGAAGAACAATGTATGTCCATTTCACCAATGGTTACCTGTGTGCCCAGATGACCTTCCTGGTAGTCATCTGGACGCTGATAATGTTCTGATCGCTGAGGACATATAGGGCAATGGGTGATGTAGTGACCATCGTTCCCGCAGTAAAAGCACAGGCCATTATGTCTCCGAAATACTTGTCTGGGCCTGACATTGTTAGAGTTCAGTCTGTGTGTGTGAACTCGGCTGGAAGAATTTCTCTCTGACCTGTTCACACTTCTTGCTCTGCTGCCAGGGAGCCGACACCCGGCTTCATGCTTCTCCTGACTCCTCTCTGGTGCTCGTGGGGTTAAGCCTTCAGGTGTTGCATTCTCCTGAGGCTTGCTCCTGTCTGAGTACAAGGGAGGGCTCCCTGGCTGCTATTGGTATCTCATGCTGCTGACAGACTCCTTGCTCCTATCAGAGGCTGGGGTGGGAGCTCTGGTAGCATTTAAGCTGGTGAATTACACCTTGTAGTTGCCAGTGTATGTTTGGTCTCCAGCTACACCAGCGAATCTTATTGTTCTGCTAGATATTTTGACACTTGGACTTGGACTTCACTTTTGCCTCATCCTCTGTACTGCGTTACCTCTCGTGTTTGATCTAGGACCGGACTCTGTTTACTCCTTGTTTGCTGATTTGGATTTTGACGTGACCTCCTGTTGCTGACTCGGACTGCCTGATCTGTTTGTATATACCTGTCTGTGTGTACTGTCTACCTCCCCGTATCCCTTGGTAAGTTAGGGACTGTCGCCCAGTTGCTGCCCTAGGGGTTAGCCTAGGGGGGCAAGCAGGTAGGGACAGGGGTTGCGGGTCTAGACAAGGGACTTCCATCTTCCCGGACCCCAGGACTCCTTGACAGACATTCAATGCTCCCAGCTGCATAGGTTCTTCCTCTGAAACAACAGGGAGGAAAGGTTTTTCAGCAGGAAAAAAAGCAAAAAGCAGAAGATTTGAAGAGGTCAGAGTTTGCTTTAGCCCTCTTTCTGTCACGGAGTCTGCGGTCGATACTAATGGCCAAGGCCATGGTCTCTTTAAGGGTGGAGGATCTGGGTGACCTACCCAGGCATCCTTAATGCCCTCTGCCAATCTTTGCTTAAAGAAAGCCTTCAAAGCTGGTTCACACCAAGCAGTCACCACACTAAATTTTCTAAACTCGGTCGTTTACCCTGACGGAGAGAGAATAGATCATTCTCTGCCAATGCCCTGTCATCAGGTTGAGCATATATAGTACCCAGGGACAAAAAGAATTTCTCCAAGCTACTCCATTCCTCCGCCTCAGGGGGAATTTTGAGAGCCCAAGCCTGAGGATCTCCCTGAAGCAGTGAGACCACAATCCCAACCTTCTCCTGCTCAGAAGGGAAGTGATTGATCCGAAAAAACAACATGCAAGCACCCCTAAAAGACTCAAATTTCTCCAGAAAATCTATCAGGGAGCAATCAGGGAGTCAACTTGGCGGCGGTCCCTGTACTGGCTTGGTGGGACACAAAGACAAGACAGACAGACAAAACACAATAAAGAGTATTCCACAGTCCGGGTCACAACAAACGGGCAGCACAGTACAAAATCACAATCCAAAAAGCAATAAACAGGCAATATGGTCAGGGGCAGGAAGCTAGCAGGGATGGTTACAAATACAGGCAAAAGGGTCAAAATAAATATAGCAAGAGTAGCAGAAACAGAACCAGGCAGAGACAAGCTCAATATCCGGCAGTGGGAGGCAGGCTGGCACACACTGTATAGGAGACCAGAGGTCCAGTGCAGAAGCTGATTGGACCAGACCCCTGATCTCCTCAGAACACCTGGGGCAAGAGCAACCTGACTGGCAGGGAGAACAGTCTATCAGACAAGCTAACCAGCATCAGAGTTAATTTCGGAGTAGCCAGGAGTATCTCAGGCAAAGCGGGTGTGGCTGGACAAACCCAGAGGAAATAGGCCAGTGTTCAGACAAGGTTCAGGACACTGCACAACCATACAAAAACACTGAATATCAGCGCAATCTCAGCCGCGCAGCACGAGCTGAGGGGCGCAGGGAGTTCATCCCAGGCACATTCATGACAAAGGGTCTAACAAAATCCATGATTGTGTGGTCATCCTCAGTCTATGGAGACAGTGACCACACAGAACCAGTGAGAGGTGGGACCCAGCACGTAGTTCACATCTATGGCATACCTGGTTTATTTACCAAAAAATGTTTAAGATGGAAATATATCTTATTAATAAACTTTCGAACTTTACCACCAGTTTAGTAAATATTTGTGAACTGTAGATTAAATATGTTTACTTTGCGATATATGCAAAATAAAGGATCATATAATGTACAAATATTTACACAGCTAAAAGATACGTTTAACCTTTGTCAGGCTGCATAATTTTACAACGTTAACAGGCTGCAGAGGTACTATTGTACTTTCATATAAATCCACTGTGGGAAGACTTTCTCCTTTACTTGGTTTCAGAAACTAAAGTTCATTCAGCTACAAATGTGCTGTTCTTCCCAGATATTATCATTATTTTGTTCATGTGCATATTTTACCCAGTATACGTATATCATAAAAATCAAAGTCTGTCTGTCTGTCCGTCTGTCTGCCTCAAATAGACTTCCAAACGCCTAAACCGTTTGACCCCACATTTGGCCCACAGATACATTGGGTGCCCGGGAAGGTTATTGCGAAGGTCCCGTCCCCGCCAGATGTACAGGAGAGGAGGGGGATGCGGAAGACCGCCCCATAGAAATGAATGGGAAAATATCCACACTGCACACACAGGTGACATAATTAGCTGCAGCTGCCCAGAGGAAACGGCAGTTGGAAGCCTTAGCAACCAATAGGATTACTACTTTCATTTTCACAGGGAGCTGGAATCTGATTGGTTGCTAGGGCAGCTGCCTCACAACATCCACAGAAATAACAGGTAGACCCCTACTCCATCTATACAGTACATGTATACAGGGCCCCCTATTCCATCTATACAGTACATGCATACAGGACCCCCTACTCCATCTATACAGTACATGTATACAGGGCCCCCTACTCCATCTATATGAGGGTACATTTGTACCTATGCAGCTTGTTATGGATGCAAAAATATCTCGACCCCTTATCTTGGTAGGGGGTGGAGATAATTTATTGAAATTTGGACCAAAACTGCTGAGATGTCACGAAATTTCAGCCCTCTGCGGCTTTTTGAAAAAAAATTATTGCAATTTTAAAATAGAATAGGTACAATTGTACCTAGTCAGCCGGACAAAGGTTAAACCAAACAATATATTTGTTGTGTAATCCTGCCCATTGAATATACTTAACACAGTTGGTAGATAATATACTGTATAACATATTAATATATTATATACAGTTTTGGTATATTAATTACTCAATTGGCTCAGGATTTAATAAAACCAATACACAGACAACAGTCTAGAATTTTTTCCATTTTTTTTTTTACTACATATGGCATGAGATCCACATAAAACAGTGCTTTATGGTTTTAACATGACTTACAAAGCTCCGTTTTAGCTTCTTGATTTAATTAAAGTAGATTTTTTTGCAGTATATCATTTTAAAGCCCACTGCAAATCAGATTTGAATGGCAATATCATATCGCAGATGCTAAGACATCTGCTACCTATTTTGGTTACGGGTCTACAACGCCACCCATCCCTCTGTTGTTCTGGCTATTGGCTGCAACACTCTGTCAGAATGAAATAACTCTATCTACTTAGAGGATTCTGTCATTTTATGATTTAGTATCTGACAGCATCAAATGTTACAGTGGATGACAGTTCGTTTTATTGACCATTGCGAAAACAACCAGTGCACTGAAAATTATTTTTAATTACAAACTCTAGCGAGCTCGAACAAAGAAGAAACGCTGCACTGGCTGAACCTCAACCAGCATGTATGAGTGCACTGAAATCTTTAGATTGCTAATTGATTAGCTTGCAGTTCTACAAGCCTATAATAAAAGCATACATCTGTAAGGTAGAAGTCTGCTGTGAACTACTTTAGAATTGCTCCCTTGCTTCACTGGGAATCGAATGTGAATATCCAGCATAAATCCCTATTTTCCTTCAGTAATGTAGTACCCATGAATCACAATGTCACGCTAAACCGATCATAATCTAACACTTCACGCCTCAGCCAACAGTTTGATTTGTCTGGGGAAGAAGCATAGAAATGGCCAATGGCATTGATTCCCTGCAGGGGAAGATGTATGTGCCTTTGGTGGACTTATTTTTATTAATAATTACTGCCTTTCTATATTGGCATTTTAAAATGTAAGTTTTAATACACCTTTAAACTATTCCAGGTCTTGGAATATATTACCACCAGACTGAAATAAGAAGTTATTTTTTTGTTGTTGTTGATAGCGGCATGTATATAAGTGAATGAAGTATATATAACACCCAAGTAGATTCTTACAACTTAATAGAATTAGACAGCTCAAGGTATTCTATGTGCATTTGCTACTTTATTTAGCAAAATATGGGAATAGCACAAAGGTAAAAGATAGCTCATGGAATTACAGCAGCCTAGTACATGGGAAGTCAGAAAGAAATATGGCATATAAAGAGTAGTATGGTTAGGGAACAGATATTTTTTACTAAAAATTAGACTCATTTAGATAAAACAACTTTGGAGAATAGTTAGAAGCACAAATTATTTTAGTGCATAGGCACTTGAGTTTTGTCCAAAGCCTAGCTACAGGGGTGTTTGAGATAGCTCAGGGGCCCTGCTACATAAACACAGATACACATACAAGGGCTAATGCATGCAGTTGAAGCCTTCTCCGTTGCTTTCAATCATTCTTTCTTATCTCATAAATGCAGATTAGAAGAGTCAAAATTTTATTCATCTTAAAGAGTATAGTGTACTCCTTAAGCTGATGAAGGCCATGCTTGGCCGAAACGTGTCCATACTGTACCTAATGTCTACGGTACTGTAATAAATTGGCAGAACTACTTGGTTAGTACCAGGTCCTTTTATCCAGAGACATTTTTGAGACTTTCAAATTGAGGTGTCTCAGAAAAATGTTGAATCTTCTAATCTGCATTTATGAATCCATTAATCCAGTCAAAAAGTAATGACTTGTTATCACTTCTATCAATTCCGTGCTCAGTAAAAGTTTACAGTGGGTGCAAGAAATTGAATTTTTCTCTGAATTACTGCTTTATTTTCCCCTTTCTTTAGAAATCATGGGTTGTAATTTGAAGCTATTGAATCTTTCTCATGAGAATGTTTAAGTAACACAATTTATATTCCTCTGTTCTAGTTATTAAAACTTCTTGAGCAGCTCTAAGAGTTTGGCTAAAAAGCAGGTGCACTAAACACTGTGCAGCAGGGAACCCTATATTCACGCATATAAATTAACAGTCTCTGTTCTAACTATACAGTTATTATGCCTTGGTTGCAGGAGTGAAGTAACTTTGAGAGTAAATATAATATATTAAGCTTTCTTTTAAATTATAAAACTTGCTTATTAAGCTTTTAAGTTTTCTTGTTTGTAAGACTTTTAAAAATGTTTTCCTTTACCAAAAATTGTGCAATGGCAACACACACACAGACAATTTAGAAATAAGTTTCTGAACTTTTTTTTTTATTTGCTTGATTATAGAGGACATACAATGGAGTATAGGAATACAGGAAGGATAGGAGACATACATTACAGAACGGAAAAGCCTTTTGGATATTCTAATTGGACAATGGTGCCCCTAGAGGCATGAATTTGTGTTGTAAGCTTCTTCTCCATTATTCACGTGATTTAAGTACAACTAGACACAATGGGGGACATTCACAAAGGTTACGGCTGGGGCGTATGCCAGGAAGAAGGCGCAGATCCGTATCCCCCATTTGCCCAATGGGTGGGCAGGGTGAGCTGGGAAGGGGGCACGGCACACCTCATTTATCATGATTTATGCTCATTCACAGGCATAAATCATGATCCAATTCTACACCTGCTGGAAACCGGTGTAGATTTGCTTGGCCGGGCGCAGGTTCGGGCACCTCTTAGTGAATCCAGGGGGGGGGGGGGAAGGGGGGGGGCCTAATGTAAGACTTAGAATTTAACATGACATGACTTTAACCCCTTAAGGACAGAGCCTGAAATGGCCTTAATGACAGAGACAAATTTTATGAATATGACCAGTGTCACTTTAGTCATTAATAACTTCGGGATGCTTTTACCTATCCGGCTGATTCTGAGATTGTTTTCTCGTGACATATTGTACTTTACATTTCTGGTAAATTGGAGTCGATACTCATAACAAATCTTTATGAAAAAAACCCAAATAATGTGAAAAAATGTGAAAAAATGCATTTTTCCAACTTTGAAACTTTTTTGCGTATACAGAAAGTGGTTATACCACATAAATTATATATTAAATAGCATTAGCAACATGTCTACTTTATGTTGGCAGCATTTATTAAACTATCTTTCATTTTTTTTAGACGATAGGAAGCTTAAAACATTAGCAGCAAATTTCCAAATTTTCAGTAAAATTTCAAAATCAGATATTTTTAGGGACCTGTTCAGGTTTAAAGTGTATTTGAGGGGCCTGTATGTTAGAAAGCCCCACAAAGCACCCCATTTCAGAAACTGCACCCCCCAAACTCTGCAAAAGCACATCCAGAAAGTGTTTTAACCCTTTAGGGGAGTCACAGAAATAAAAGCTAAGTGTGTAAGGAATTTGAAAATTTTAATTTTCTGTGCAGAGATTTTATTGTAATCCAATATTTTTCATAATTATAAACCTATTACCAGAGAAATGCACCCCAATAATTATTGCCCCGTTTCTGCAGTTTATAGAAATACCCCATATGTGACCCTATTGCGCTATTTGACGCAACCACAAGCCTCAGATATAAGGGAGCGCCTAGTGAATTTCAACGCCTCCGTTATATTTGGTCATTTTTGACTGTACCACTTCAGGTTGGCAGAGGCTCTGGGGTGTCAAAACCTAAAAAACACCCCTAAAGGGACACCATTTAGAAAACTACACCCCTCAAGGAATGTAACAAGGGGTGCGGTGAGCATCTGCACCCCACAGGTGCTTCACAGATTTTCCGAACAATATGGCGTGAAAAAAGAAAAATTAATTTTTTACACTAAAACGTTGTTCTAGCCTTCAATTTTTCATTTTCTTAAAGGGATAAGAGGCAAAAAAAGACAAAAAATGTGTAGCGCAGTTTCTCCCGAGTACAGAAATACCCCACATGTGGCGATAGAGTGCCAAGGGGGCGCAGGACGAGCCTCCAAAGGGAAGGAGCGCCAATTGGCTTTTGGAAGCTGAATTTCACTGAAAAGGATTTCAAGGGCCATGTCGCATTTACAGAGCCCTCGTGCTGCCAAGACACTGGAAACCCCCCACAAGTGATTCCATTCTGGAAACTACACCCCTCAAGGAATCTAACAAGGGGTGCAGTGAGCATATGGACCCCACTGGTGACGGGCACAAATGTGGAACAATGTGACGTGAAAGGGAAAAATTTCATTTTTTCACTTTCATGGCACAAATGTGCCCGTCATCAAGGGGTCCATATCCTCACTGCACCCCTTTTTAGATTCCCTGAGGGCTGCAGTTTCCATAATGGGGTCACTTGTGGGGGGTTTCCAGTGTTTTGGCAGCACGAGGGCTCTGTAAATGCGACATGGCGTTCATCATCCATTCTAGCCAAATCCAACCTCCAAAATCCAAATGGCGCTCCTTCCCTTCGGAGGCTTGCCCTGCGCCTACATGGCGCTTTATGTCCACATGTGGGGTATTTACGGACTCAGGGGAAATTGCTCTACACATATTGTGTGTTTTTTTCTCTTTTAAGCGCTTGTGAAAATGATAAATTCAAGGCTAAACCAACATTATAGTGTAAAAAATGTAATATTTCATTTTCACGCCACATTGTTCCACATTTGTGTCCGTCACCAGTGGGGTCCATATGCTCACTACACCCCTTGTTACATTCCTTGAGGGGTGCAGTTTCCATAATGGGGTCACTTGTGGGGGGTTTCAACTGTCTTGGCAACACAGGGGCCTTTTGAATGCAACATGGCCCCTCGAAATCCATTCCATCCAAATCCAGCCTTCAAAAACCAAATGACGCTTCTTCCCTTCGGAGGCTTACCCTGCACCCGCATGGCGCTTTATGTCCACATGTGGGGTATTTCCGTACTCAGGAGAAATTGCTCTACACATTAAATGTTTTTTTTTATCTTTTAACCCCTTGTGAAAATGAAAAAACATGACAAGATTAATGATTTAGAGTAAAAATTTTACAAAAATTACACTAAATGTTGGTCTAGCCTTGATTTTTTTCCATTTCCACAAGGGGTTAAAAAAGAAAATGAACACAAAACGTGTAGGGTAGTGTCCCCTGAGTACGAAAATACCCCACATGTGGGCATAATGTGCCATATGGGCACAGGGCAAGTCACCAAAAGGACAGAGCGCCATTTAGAGGCTGGAATGGAGGATGGAGGCCATGTCGCAATTACAAAGCTCCTGTGCTGCCAGGACAGTAGAAACCCCTGACAAGTGACCCCATTCTGTAAACTACACCACATAAGGAATCTAACAAGGGGTGCAGTCAGCATATGGACCCCACTGGTGACGGGCACTTACGTAGAACATGTGCCGAGAAAATAAAAAATACAATTTTTTTCATTTTCACGTCCCAAATGTGGCCGTCACCAGGGGGCCATATCCCCGCTGCCCCCCTTCTTAGATTCCTTATGGGGTGTAGTTTCCAGAATGGGGTCACTTGTGGGGGGTTTCTACTGTCCTGGCCGCACAGAGGCTTTGTAATTGCATCATGGCATCCTCTAATGGGAATGGCAGTCATGCCTATTTAGCTGGGAAAAAGGGACAATTCTAATTTATTTGGGGGTATTAGGCCAATTATTAGTTTATAAGGTTGAAAATGACAGGTGTCCATCAAATTCAACCTGTGTTGATCCAGAGGAAGGCAAAAAAAAACCCTCGTGAGGCAGACGACAGTAGCCTCATCACAGGGGAAAAAATTCCTTCCTGACTCCATAATGGCGATCAGAATAATCCCTGGATCAACGTGACCCCTGAAATAGGAATAAGGGACAGAATTTAGATAATGTAGAACCCCGATGACTTGTGGTGCGCTCCAGTATGCAGAGGTCGGGGCCGATCAGGACAGGTGTCACACGGGAAAATGGTGTCCTTCCTGATCCCCCTGTTACGCCACACTCTGCACTTCTTCTGGGGTCTCCTGTTTTCCAGTGTGGGGGACGTCACCTGGAAAATGTTGTCCTGGTGCGATACGGGGTCCTTCATATCCAGAAGCGCTGGGTCCGCTCCATGGCTGCTAAATATTAGGGCGCTATTACTGGTTCTGATATGTTCGGATGGTGCCGCAAGCTACAGTAGCTCGGGCAGCGAGAGACCAGAGGAGGGGGGTGCTGGTATAAAAGTTATCCCCGTACAGGTGGTAACCTTTATCCAGCAGTGGGAAGATCAGTTCCCGGACGATCTTCCCACTAACTCCGAGGATGGGGGGGGGGGGCATCTTGGGCTGGATTCGGGTGTCCCTTCCTACATACACTCTAAGGGTACATGCACACTGCGGAATCGCGACAGATAACCCTTCGTGCATTCCGCAGTTGGCACCCGCCAGCGGACTGATGCAGGCACACGTCTCCGTCCGTGTCATAGACTCCATTCTATGCACGGACGGATTCCGCTCTCCGTCCAACGTGTTCATTCTTTGGATGGACGACGGATTCCGCCCGTGCATAGAATGGAGTCTATGACACGGGTGGAGACACACGCCTGCATCAGTCCGCCGGCGGGTGCCAGCTGCGGAATGCACAAAGGGTTATCCTTCGCCATTTCGCAGTGTGCACGTACCCGAAATCTGTAAGTGTACCCAGAGGTACGCTCACAGAGTGTGTAGAATTTCACACCATACCGTCATCTCTTATTGGGACGGTACTGGCGGAAAAGACGTGTCTGGGGGGCAGCGTACGCTACGCTACCCCCCCAGACATGTCACTGGATGATGAGGATGATGAGGATGAATGGAGGAAAGAAGGATCCCCCCATTCATCCTCACTGGCTGTTTCGGTGTCGGAGGCAATAACGTATCCCTCTGACGCCGAAAACACTCTGGGGGCCATCTTTATACGGGGATTAGTATATGGGGTATGTAGTGGTGTAGTGTCAAACTTCATTCAATGTAGTGTGGTGTAATGTAGTGTTTTTTACGTGTTTTTTTACAGTAAGTATAAAAAAAAAACCTACGCCAACAAAGGAGTTGCTGATAAATGCCGCACTTATGTGCGGCACTTATTAGCAGCCTGTGGCAGTAGAATATAGAAAAAAAACACCCTACGCCAAAAAGGAGGAGTTGCTGATTAGCAGCGCACTTTCGTGCGGTGCTGATCAACACTCAGCGGCGATAGGGTGAGGAAAATAGAAAAAAAAAAATTTGGAAAAAAAAAAATAAAAAATTCTACATTCTGAACATCCCTATAGCTGCTGATAAGTGTATTACACATATCAGCCGCTAGAGGGCAGCAGAGCGCAAAATACGGAAAGAGCCGACGCTGGAGCCGAAAATAGCCGAGAGAAGTCGAACGTGACGTCACGGAAGAAGCCGAAGACCCGAACGAAGACGAGGATGCCGCGAACCCGGAAGACGCCGATCAGGAGCCCGGGACAGGTGAGTAATGTACAAATACCTGCTCTGGACCCCTCGGCTACCTAGCTGAGGGGTCCAGGGCAGGTATTTACTATTTTGTGGGACTCTGATCGCCGTGCCACCGGCCCGATCGCCGTGAACGGCCAGCCGGCCGTTCACGGCGATCGGGCCGGTGGCATGGCGATCACCATTACTTTTTACAGTAATGGCGGTCGGTGCCGTCCTCGGACAGCACCGACCGCCATTTTTTTCCGGGTCATCGGGTCGCCGATGACCCGGAAAGGTTCCGATCGCCGCTATTGGCTGATCTGAATTGATCAGCCTATAGCGGCGATCGTAAGCACGGGGGGTGTTAACCACCCCCCGTGCCGTGAAGCTAAGATGGCCTGCTATGATTTATAGCAGGCCATCTTCCCCGACCGCTGTGTGTGAACACGCAGCGATCGGGGAAACATCGGGCGTAAATTTACGCCCTGATGCGCCAAGTACCAGGGCGCGAGGGCGTAAGTTTACGCCCGATGTCGTTAAGGGGTTAATATTAGAAATAGTTTGATGTTACGGCACAGAATTACATCATTACTAGAGAAGAGTGATCCCAAATATTTGATCAGATTCAGGAATATTCGGGAATCTCATGTAAACAAATCCCAATAAAACAGCCAAACTATTGGGACTATTGTGGGAATATTACAGAGTGACATTTTGTTTAACTGTTATTGTCGTGACAGTGTCAAAAATTGGAAAATGTCAAATTTTTGAATTTCGAGATTCTACGTGGGGTCTGCACCATCATCATCATGGTCTGGGACAAATGTTTCTTCTCCTAAGCTGTCCTCCTCCATAACCATGCGATATAAGACTGGACTTTGGCCAGAAGCTGCCCCTCCCTGGCTCTCCTCACTTCTCTGTGGCCTCTGATCTCCTACAGTTTCAACACTGCCTTCCAACTTGTTGAGGGAAAGATCAAAAGCAACATCAGAAAATATTACTTACCTGAAAGAGTAGTAGATGCTTGGAAAAAACTTCCAGCAGATGTGGTAGGCAAACCTATATCCATCCTAAGTTTAAAGAAGGGAATTACTAAATGAGTGGTCTTTTTCAGCCCAAATCTTCCATGTTATCTCTCTCTGTCTCTCTCTCTGCACTGACACTATGCGTATAACTGTATGATTTACTGTATGATCTTTTATTAGCATGTGTATAATCTTATTGGCCATCAGCAGATATACTATTGTTCCTGCTTGTATTTACAATGCCTTTAAACTTTTTTATGTCCTTGTTTCGAAGTGAGTGATATCATCGATTTCCGTTAATTCCTCTGTTTGTTTATAAATTTCTAGTTATTATTATTATTATTATTATTATTTAATTTTTGTATAAAATAAAGACATATGCTAGCAATGGAGTGAAAGACATTGCAAGACATCTTTTCTCTGCCAGAAACTTATGAAATACACTATATATCAGGATATAATGTCTTCAAGACATCTCGCTTTGAAATAAATGAAGGTCATTTCAAAGTGGCTTACCATATGCTAATAACCAAATCCACTTGCCAAGACAAGAAAAATGTTGGAAATACTTATCGTGTGATCATTTAGCATAAAAAGTTTGCTTTTTATTACAGATCTTTGCATATTTGTCACATTAACCACACATTTTCTACAAATCCTAAAGTATTCTACCTTAAAATAGGTAATCAATATGGGGTTGGGGGGATAGGCTGTCTGACTGCTTCCCTAATGATCTTGCAAATGACTCACATGCCAGGGAAGGAGGAGTCAGAGAAGGCACAAAAGACAATACAAGTGATGAAGTGATGTAGGTTTTTTTTTCTTTGCATATAACCATGAGGGCCTATCCACAGGATAGGCCATCAATGTCGATCACACATGTGGAACACCCATTGATTAGCTGTTCGGCTGTTAATGGGAGCTGCAATGCAGTAACATCCTGCCACTACTATACAAAGATCTAAGTTGTCTGGCTGTTCATTGGGTATAGGCTGTAGCCACAGCCATAAGAACAGCTAATCATTAAAGGTGCCAGGTGTCAGCACCCTGCCAGTCACTGGTGACCTATACTGTGGATACCTATAACGTTCTGGACAGTTATCCCATGTATGAATACCAGTGTATCTACTTTCTACATCTACTATGTACATGTCCACAGTTCAACAACACTAAACCATGGTATAGCAGAGAAGAGTATATGTCGTGCAGCTATTAGGAAAGTAAAGGGGGAGAACGGGCCTATGTGAATACGGCAGGCAAACCGCCCAGCTGTAGTCTCACCTCCTAATAAAATAAAATAAAATCACCAGTATCAAGGAGAATCTTAGAGTTTCAATAACAGCAGTAAGAATGCTAAAATCACCTTGTCACCACCCTAAAAGGTTAATGTAACAAAATCATGCAGATTTCTATTTTAAAAATCTTTTAAAATGACAGCTACTTTCTAGGCTATGTTCCCAAGTGAAAAAAAAAAAAAGACGTCCACTTTTTCTTTTTAAAATGACTTCCATTATCACCGCAGTTTGATTAACCTTAATGGAATGCATTTACAGTAAGTCAATGGAATGACGGCTGCCCAATGCCCACAGTGTATTAAATAACGGACGTTGTTTGTGCAGATGTCAGAGTAAAGGTCATGACAATCATTTGTAAATGGACTTTTCAATGAAAGACAAATCCACGTAATTTTGAACTCAAAATGACGGACATCCTTTTAAAAAATTATAAACGGAAAGGAAAAAAATGTCATGTGTACATAGTCCAAACCTAAAATAAACTGGTGCTTTTAGGCCTGTAAAGTTGAACTCTTGCCTTTTTCTTCATATCAGGTGTGGAGAGATGCAGTCAATGCTAGGCAGCTCTACCTCCTAATGTGGAATGTGTGGGATTTCATCTTTACAGGTATCATTTTATCTTTAGGATCCCTGTTCTGTACATTTCCTTTATCTTTAATCTCCTTTTACTCCTAATTTGTCTCTGTACTCTTTATTTATCCTTACCTTAGTCTTTTAGCTTATTCCGCTTTATTCCACTGCTCTTTAATTTAGTCATTTGTTCTACTCTAAGTTGATCTTTTGTTGCAGGTGTAATAGGTTATACTGGCTCCTGTGGTTTCTTCTCGCTCATATAAGATATAAAAGATTCCCTTGCGTAGCAAGACAGATAATATTTTAATAAAGACCTGGTATGCTTTAGAATGGTGAATACACATAGCTGGAGAGTGGAGCAAGCTTGTATAAAATGTTATCTGAGGCACACTCACCATACTTCTGCTTGATTTCTGGCTGTAGCACTGATACAAATCTGCTCACTGAAAAAGGTTCATACATAACAATGGGAATTATGCAATTCATCTTACAAATCAAATTGGGATGAAGGCAATGAAAAAACAATTCAATAAAAATTGTAAGATAATAGAGTTTGATGTTCACAGTCTTATCTTCCAGGGAAATGTAAAATATTGGTACTATTTGCAGTGTGCAAAGTCATAGCTGTAATAAAGATTAATTTTGCGGACTAGGCCGCTTGTTTGCATCGGGGTCTATTTTACTATGGCAAACCGAGCAGTAATTTCAGGCAAGAGAACAAGTACTTCATAATTTCTGGAAGCACATAAATTGAGAATAATTATAGTGCAGATGTACAGTGAAAACACATCTGTTCACTTGTAGGCATTTTAATAATGCTGCCGGATAAAAACTTTAGACCGAGAGGTAAATTTGACACAAACATTTTTCAGGATACAAAACCAGAGTTTTCACAAATAACAACATAAGGAAACAGCTTGACTTTGAGAGCAAACACCTTTATTTCTCATTTATTTAACCCACCTTGTAACAGAGACAAGAGAAAATCTGGCTGATTGGTTTTCATTAGATGCTGTTCACATAGAAAGCTTCTTTCGCAAGACAGCATGTTAACTGATATTAGTTGTCACTTGCTTTAAACAGCAGGTCAAAGGATTAATTACTTTAGAATGCAATGAATGAACAGAGTTACAACATATTAATCATAGGCAGGCTATCAAAATAGTTTTAGCTGTGAGTATATTGTTACATTATACATAAAAAAAAAATTGATTTAACGTCCCATTTTCACACTTGATTACAATAAAAATAGAGCTTAAAAATGAAATGACATCCCATACAGCCCTGTAGGTAAAAAAAATAAATTATATTTATATATATATATATGTATCCGTTATAAGAGACACAAGGGCAATTTTAATCACACTTGTTTGCAAGAAAAAAAAGTGTTACTGTAAAAAAAAGTGTAACATTTGAAAATGTAAGTAAACATGCATATAGTTATATTCAGACTGATATACAGTAATGTAAGTTTTACTGTACAGTGCAATATGCAGGCACGGAAGCCCCTCAAAAGTTCCAAAATTATATTGGAACTTTTGAGGTATTGGATTTTATAAATGGGAAGAGTATTTTAATAATAAATTAAAAGGGTGGATAAAACATCAGGAGTCAGTGTTCCGCGGGCAGTAGTTAAAAGGGGACCATCAGCAGGTTAGACAAATTTAACCTGCTGATATATCCCTATTGCGCAGGAGGCATTGAGGAGGAAAGTATGTCTCTTACCCTAATCCTCAGCATCATTCCTGTGCACTTAGCCATTCACTCCATGGTTTGGTAAGATTACTTAGATTGTTGCTAGGGGGCGGGGCAGGCTCCTTCTTACTGGACCAAGGAGTTAACAACTAAGTTCACGGGAATGGTGCCAAGTATGAAGGTAGGACACATACCTTGCTCCTCTGTAAAAGAAAGAAGAAACCATTATGGTTTACAAGAGGTGTAAAGGCTACAGTAAAGGGAAAAAAAGTCCTCCTATAGGAGGTATAAAGAGATTGAAAGTGTTGCTTTAAAATAAGACAGAAGGAGGCAAAGCAGATTATAAATGCTGCTAAAGCCTTAAAAGAGGAAGACATTTTTAAATCTGTTAAGGAGGGGAATAAAACCTTCTTCAGATACATAAGTGAAAGGAAGAAGAAAAAGAATAGCTGCAGTATTACTATAATTAATATGTTTATTGATGGAGATAAGGTGGTCGCTGACCATTTGAATAGCTACTTCTTCTCAGTGTTTTCAGGAGACTTCCACAATTACAACATGGCCGTACATAGCTTTGCCTCCAGTTGTATGAGTCCAGCTCCAGTGTTTTCAGGGGAACTTGCTCATTTAAAGTTGAAGGGAATGTACCATCAGGCCCGGACTGAAGCACTGGAGGAGAGCCGACCCACCCCCCAGTGGGAGGAAACCCCTGCCCCTCTATGAGACTGCTCCATTAGAATCAGTGGAGCCATATCATAGAGTGGTGGGGGTTTCCTTCCACTGGGGGTGGGTCGGCCTGCCTCCAGTGCTTCAGCCTGGGCCTTATCATATAACCACTTTAAATAAGACAATGGATCTGGATGGTGTCCACCCCAGAGTTCACTCCAATCTGCGATTGTTGCCCCCCTGACATCTATATAACCCATCCTAAGACTGCCTGGTCCATCTGGTCTGCTCTTGTTATTTAGATTATTATTATTATTATTATTATTATTATTATTATTATTATTATTATTATCTTAGGATAGATAGATGTTTATCTCAGGCATGTTTACAGTACATTCAGTTACTGTGGATTTACCAACCACATCTGCTGGAAATTGTTCCAAGCATCTACTACCCTTTAAGAAAAGTCATATTTTAAAACATTGCTTCTGATCTTTCCCTTAACTAAGCTGAAATTGTGTTCCCTCAAAAAAAAAAAATATAATAATTACAATGCAGGTATACCGAGTATTAGAGTACCGAGGTGTACCAAGGTATAAAAGAGTAGACACACAGAAAAGTGAGCCCTGAACTGGCTAAATCCTGTGTCACTGCCTTGTAACCACAGTTTGTCCTAACTGACATTGGGTAATTTGGAGACATTCCCATCACTGGATAGGTGAAACACAAGACAAAGTGGGACAAACAAACACAAAAAAGAAATGTCAGCAATATAGGGTCATACACTATCAGGTAGCAGAGGTACTGAATAACAAAGCCAAAGCGAGGTTAGAAGACAAGCAGGAGATTAAGACAGGCAGCAAACAAGGAAGGCCCAGAAACCAGCCAAAATGTCAAACAGGAGATAATAATAGCAAAACAGGGAGTGGTAAACTGTGTGTAAATACAAAGCAATAGCCAGGCACTGCTGCAGACACATAGGGGGAGATTTATCAAACATGGTATAAAGTGAAATTGGCTCAGTTGCCCCTAGCAACCAATCAGATTCCACTTTTTATTCCTCACAGACGCTTTGGAAAATGAAAGGTGGGATCTGATTGGTTACTAGGGGCAACTGAGCCAGTTTCACTTTACACCATGTTTGATAAATCTCCCCCTATAGGCCCCGTTAACATTGAGTGCGTCCGTCCTCTGCTCAATAAAATTACATATCACTCCCTAGAGCGGAGAGCGGCGGCAGCAGTGGAGCGCACCCTCTCATTCACTTACAGTGTGAACGGGGCCTATAGGGGGAGATTTATCAAACATGGTGTAAAGTGAAACTGACTCAATTGCCCCTAGCAACCAATCAGATTCTGCTGTTCTTGCTCAGTCTGAATGGGTGCAATATGAGAAGCCATGGGTGTGGTTCAGGACAGGATCGGCCCAGCCCCTGATGTCCAACCAAAGAACACAAACACTGGGAGCAAACCTGCCTGTCACAGAATGCAAAGTAAACCAAAGTTAACTCTGTCATTGCCAGAGAACACAACAGAGGAAACCTCAGCAGAGAAATAAGTCAGTATACAGACTTCCCAGTAAATAACAAAACCTTACCATCAGTGCCATCTTGTCCGTACGTTACAAAGGAGAGCGACGCTGAAGCGAGGTCATGTAAGTTACTAACAGAAGTGGTTATTATTTTTACAAGAAACACTGAGTGAAGATGATATTGTAGCTCAACACTTGATTTGATGGCTTATATACATGGTACACAGAATCTGGTATTTTTTTTTTTGTACCCTTATCATATTAGCTGATTCGGGTGAAAAATGTCTGCCAAAGTGTGTTAGCTCTTATTTCTCCCTGTGACATCTCATTATTTTAGGGAGTAAGTTGCAAGGGAAGTACCGGATCAATTATATTTTGTGCAAACAGCACCATGATAGAACATCAATAATGCCATAAGAGAGCAAATGAATCTTATTTACAATTACCTGACTGAGCAACTACACATCTGCTCCTTGCATGTAAACACAGTATTTAGATGGTTCAGTTAAGCTTGTTTCAGACTTTTTGTAACCATAGAACACTGACA
This sequence comes from Dendropsophus ebraccatus, assembly GCF_027789765.1. Taxonomy (NCBI): domain Eukaryota; kingdom Metazoa; phylum Chordata; class Amphibia; order Anura; family Hylidae; genus Dendropsophus; species Dendropsophus ebraccatus. The sequence goes on from NC_091454.1 coordinate 160,837,953, forward strand.
TACAACATAGTATGTAGATTTACGAGTCCTAAAGAGATAATAAAGCTTCCCAGATATACATTGTGGGTGCCTTCACACACACCGACTCCGCAGCGTATTCGCAGCAAAATCCGTTGCGGATCAAGTGTCAGTGCATCCCTATGAGAATACATACTCGCAGCGGGATGTCAATATGTAAGTTAACCCCGGCGGCCGTAGCATACCTCACCTCCTCACCTCCTCCCTGATCTGCCTTGCTTTGAGGGTTCTCGTCAGGATGTCCTGCTCAGCCAATCAGTGGCTGCAATGGGGCAGCGCACTGATTGGCTTAGCAGGATCAGCAGACACCGAAAATGCCCGAAGAAAGGTGGAGCAGGTGATGTATGCTCCAGCCACCGGGCGGGGGGTTAACTTACATATTCAGAGCGGGATGTCAATCCCTCTGCGAGTATGTATTCTCTTAGGGATGCACTGACACTGGATCCACAGCAGGTTTACCCATACCCATACCACTTCTCTGATAATAGAATTGTGGGTTCAAAGAAAGAGGTAAAGGAATTATATGCCGACCAGGAAGAAGAAGACGGCTTAAGGCTGGGTCCAAACTACGTTTTTTCAATCCGTTTTTTTTTTTTCATCCGTTGCGTTTTTATTCAGGATTTTTTTTAAAATAACGGAAGTCAATGGAAAAATAGATCATAACAGATGTTTTTCATGCTTTTTTTTTTGCAAAAATGGATGGAAAAAAATGGATTGCTCATTTGCTCTGTTTCCACAGCTCAGAAGTATACCTTCTGAGACCTGAGGAAATAGGTGTATATGCCAATAATCATGTGTGAGCAAAACCACACCCAATCATTATACAATAGCTACACAATGTCACTGCAACATTGGAACATATATATATACTTTCTCTGCATACATGTTGTAGTAGATATGTTTTGTCAACATATGAGTTTAAAAGTTTAAACAAAAGACTAAAAGTGAACAGCATTACAGCTATAAAATATTGACTTTTGTTGTCAAGCCTTATTCTGTGGCAAGAGTTTTCTTTTAGTAATTTTAGACAATCACACACAACTGTAAATCATTAAGCATTCAAGAATAGAACATGGAAAAGCAATGATGTTGTCTGAAAACAGAATTAATAATTCACTGTTGTGGGAATTTAAGAGTGAATGAATTGCGCACATAAAAGGCAAATGAAAATGGAAAAATGAAATAGGACAAGCACTATGAATACAGGAGAGAATATTGGTAAGCATATTTAATTACATAACATTAATATTTTCTTAGCAGGATTCAGAGTTATATCAATATTGTATCCAAAAATAATTAGTAACTAGAAATCCCACTCATGTGAGGATGGATATAAAGGATAAACGAAAGTTTTTCTCGCAGGAATTGTTAATCAAGAAAGGAGCAGAGTTGCATTGAGACATCAGGCCTGAGGCACCATAACATAAGTCCTATTTTAATGTTGTGGGGACACTTCTAGTTTTACAGAATAAAAATATAAAATTCAATTTAACCCTTACTTTCAACTGTCATATAAAGAACATTCATTTGAGGGGGGCGGAGCCGGATGCCGAGCTAGGAAGACGTGTGTTGAGGAGCTCCGGCGGGGACAGCTAGAAAACGGTGCACAGCCCACCTGCAAGCCACCTGAACCGCACTCATGGGGAAGAGGAGCAACCAGAAGACCCCCGGGAAAGCCTCGGCCGGTGGTGGAGCTGTGGCGGGACCGCTAGACGCCTACTTAGCGGGAGATCCGGCCGGGACCCATGGCAAGATGGCGCCAGCACCTCCTGCGCAGAAACCGACCCAAACCCGCTGCAGTCCAGACTGGCAGGTGAGGAGGTCTCTAACCGGGTGGCCCCTCTGGTGTCGGATACTCAGTCCCGATCTGACCCGACGGTCACGGAGTGACACGTGACCGGGTTGTGCAGCAAGATGGCGCCAACGGAATGAGCGCAGATATCAGCCAGCCCCTGATCGCAACCAGAGGAGGCAGGTGAGGAGGAGGGTGACCGGAGAGCCCCCCTAGGGGTAGTGACATTGTCTCCTTCTAGCCCGGTCTCATCGGACAGTCTTGGGTCCCCGGTGGGGAGCCCTGCCTCTCAGGCCGATACAGACCACGTGATGGTGGCCATTACTGCCCCAGGGAACGAGGACTTAGTGCAGCCGCATGCAGCTGTTGCGGGGGATGCCTCATGTTCTCCTCTGTCCTTCTCCCCACTGCCTCCCAGGCTGGCTAAGCAGAACAGATTGAAGGGGGTCCCCTCCACAAGCCCACAGAATCTGTTGCCTGTAATGGAGCAGACGTCTGCCTGGGGTTCTTCCCCATTCTCATCCTCAGACGTGGAGGATGCTGACAGGGTCCTCCCTCCTCCCCTGCGTGCCTACTTGCAAAACATCCCCACGAAAGAGGACTTTAAGAAGAGATAGTTCAGGCTCAAAGTGAGGCCCTGCATGATTGCCAGAAACATCTGGAAGACTTGGACAATAGAGGGCGCCGACACAACATTAGGATCAGGGGCCTGGCAGAGCAGCCTCAGGGAGAGGACTTACAAATGACACTCACTGCCTTATTTAACCAGATTCTTGAGGCTCCCCCAGGTCACGTGGTGAAAATGGATAGAGCTCACAGGGCTCTCAGACCCAAGGAGGCCAATGCCCAACCAAGAGATATAATATGCTGCATAACTGACTTTACACTCAAGGAAGCTATAATGCAAGCTGCGAGGAATCAGAGGACCATTAACTTCGCAGGAGACCAGGTCCAACTCCTACCGGACCTTTCCTGGGTCACACTGAAACGCCGTAGTCTGCTACGCCCCCTCTTGCGCACCCTGCAGGACACTCGCATCCCGTACCGTTGAGGCTTTCCTTTCAGTTTGAATGTACTCCACAATGGGGTGTCTGCTATACTGCGCAGTGCAGCTGATCTGCCCCGATTCTGCGAGATCCTCGAGATCACGATTTCGGATCTCCCCAACTTCTGCCTGCCAGACCACCTCCACCTCCGGTATGGGAAAGGATGGGAGCCCGTCGAAAGCGGAATACCCAACCATCTTCCCCACCAGGGAATAGACTCCCCCGGAGACACCCGAGACTGTGAACTCTCGACATGGTCATTCTTGCCTAGGTTTTCCTTTTTACCTTTGGTGTTGGGCTTCAGGTTCATTACTAGTTAATGTTACTCTACTCTGATTAATGCACCTTCTTATTATACCATGTATATCTCTAAAGTGTTGGCTGTCCCCCCGGCAGCTGGTTGATTTAATTGTTTTCATTTAAGCGCACTCCCTCGGAGGCGTCTACTTTGATCCCCCCTCTCCTGACAGGGATTTTGTCGCTCCCGTTGAATCCTTGGGGTAGACAAACTCACCCAGAAGTTTCGAACTACAAATTACTGGCGACCCAGTCAGGAACTGTCCTTCTACAGTTGACAGTTGGTTCCTATTTGGATTGTAACTAGTTTCATGTTATTAACGGTTTGCTTTTTCTTTTAGTTTTTACTGTCTTTGTCTGTCTTGTCTCTCCCCCCTCCCCCTGCTTTCCTCCCCCAAAGGTGCTGCCATGTGTCTCGTAGGTGGATCCCCAGTTGGTGCTGCCGCCTCCTGTCCCAGGATACAGGGCGCTCCGACCTCCATCCTGGACTTACAGGTGACTACACAGTTCCTCCCCCCTGTTGGCTATCATGGTGCGTCTAGTGACTTTCAATGTAAAAGGGTTGAACTCCAACATAAAGAGACGCTTACTTCTCAGAGAGTTGAAATCTTTTAAGGCAGACATTGCCTTCATACAGGAGACGCACCATGATAGCTCATGCTCTTTTAAATTTGCACACTTTCAATACCCCACAGTACACATGGCCACCCTTGACAAAAAGAGAGCACGTGTGGCTATTCTGATCTCTAAGTTCTGCCCTCTGACCGTCACTCACATAGACTCTGACCACTCTGCAAGATATGTTATTCTTACTGGCCTTCTGCGAGGCTCCCCAATACTTCTCTGTAACCTTTACTGCCCCAATACAGGTCAGATAGCTTTCCTAACTAAGCTGTTTGCTAAAATCTCTAGACTCCTGGCAGACATGATATCCCTGATTTTGTTCATTGGGGGTACTTTAATGTCCCTCTCTCCGCAGGGACTGACCGTGCTACCCTACGGGCCGGCCCAACGCCCCACTCTCTACTCCTGCAATCCCAAAAACTTCCCCAGCTAATCCGGCGACATGACCTCTTTGATCTATGGAGGGTGTGGCACCCTTCCGAGCGGCAATACACTTTTTTCTCCCAACCCAATGAGACGCATACGTGTATCGACTATCTTTTGGGAAATATCTTGGGCTTACGTCTCACAGCTGGAGCGGACATCACGGGCATTACGTGGTCAGACCACCCATTACAATAGACCTCAAACACAACACCTCACCACGTCGGGTCTGTCACTGGCGACTCAACGAGCTGTTGGTGAAAAACCCAGCCCAGAGAGATTCCCTTACGGAGTGTATACGCGAATACTTCTCCATGAACGCTGGTAGTGTCTCCTCCAAGGCCATGCTATGAGAGGCGCACAAGGCCGTTTTGAGGGGGCATTGTATTTTAATCCCCACGAAAATAAAAAAAGGACTCCCAAGTGCAAGCCTTGGATCTTGCTGCTCAGTGCGATCTTTAGAAGAAAAAATGGTTGCCGCCCCCTCCACCTCTCTACTTAAACAGCTAGTAGAAACCCGTGCCCGCCTCAAAGACCTAGCGGTCCTAAAAGTAGAAAAACTGCTCACATACACGAAGCACAAATATTATAAGAAGGCGAATCGGGCCCACTCCCTTCTAGCCTCCCAGCTGCGGGATAGTGCGGCGACCACGGCTCCTTATGCTGTTAAACAAAGGGGTGGTAAACTAACCTATGACCCTGCTCAGATTGCGGAGTCATTTGCTGAATATTACACTTCCCTTTACTCCCTACCCTCCCAGCCCCCGGGGGACCCTGAGGCCTGTGAGCGCCGTTTGCAGGCTTACCTCTCTGCCTGCCACCTGCCCACTGTTGACGGCGAGAGCCTGGCCGCTATGAATTCGCCTATCTCCATGGATGAACTCACGGAGACCATAAAGGAATTGCCTAATGGGAAGTCTCCGGGACCTGATGGTCTGCCATACTCCTATTATAAAACGTTCCAGGAGGTGCTAGCCCCCCATTTATTAGAGTTGTATAATTCCTTCCTCCAAGGGACCCCCATACCGACCAGAATGTTAGATTCTTTCATTACAGTAGTCCCCAAACCTAACAAAGACCCAACTGACTGTAGTAGCTATAGACCGATCTCCTTATTAAACGCTGATTTAAAATTTTTTACTAAACTTCTTGCGAATAGATTGGGGGCCCTCCTGCCGGGTCTCATTGATATGGACCAGGTTGGCTTTGTCTTGAACCGTCAGGCTGGCGACAATACAAGACGCATGATGGACCTCATAGAGGTACTAAACCGGACCAAAGCCTCTGGCCTACTTCTCAGCTTATGTAAAAAGTAAGTGGGCACACTATAAAAAAAGGAGAGAGTGCTAAACCAATGCATATAAGTACAATGCAACCTCCAAAAAAGACAAAAGCATATGCACAATTAGGTAGCACATCAAAACATATCCTTTATTATTACATAAATGTACACAAAGATTCAAAAACTACACATAAGCAGGAGTATAGCAGCAAGGGAGACCAACCCCAAAAAACTACACTACATTAAAAACACTTAAAATGTCATCGGAAGCCCTGCTGGTGTACCAGCAGAGGCTAATCAACCACACTGACCCCGGACTGTAAGAGCAATATAAAAGTCTACCCTGGGTGACTGCTCCCCTCTGACCCACTTTTGTATTCTATCGGACTGCATCTGGTGATCTATTTCATTATTTTTCGTTTATGTGTATATCATTATACCTATGTTGCATCTTACAGGGATTCTGCTTAGGCAGCCTTGCTAGACTTTTATATTGCTCTTACAGTCCGGGGTCAGTGTGGTTGATTAGCCTCTGCTGGTACACCAGCAGGGCTTCCGATGACATTTTAAGTGTTTTTAACGTAGTGTAGTTTTTTGGGGTTGGTCTCCCTTGCTGCTATACTCCTGCTTATGTGTATTTTTTGGATCTTTGTGTACATTTATGTAATAATAAAGGATATGTTTTGATGTGCTACCTAATTGTGCATATGCTTTTGTCTTTTTTGGAGGTTACTTCTCAGCTTAGACGCTGAGAAAGCCTTTGATAGGCTGAGCTGGCCCTTCTTGCATGCTACCATGGAGGCTTTTGGTTTTTCTGGGCCCTTTATGACCGATATCGCGTCTCTCTACTCTAGCCCCACAGCGGAGGTATGGCTCCCACATGCCATGTCTCCCCGAATACGGATACATAATGGGACCCTATTATTTGTTTTATGTATCAAACCTCTGGCGGCCCAAATCAGACTGAATCAGGACATTCAAGGGGTCCTAGTGAGGGATATAGAATTCAAATTGTCCTTATTCGCAGACGACATCCTACTGACGTTGCGTTACCCCCATACCTCCCTCCCTAACCTGCATCGAACCCTTGAGAAGTATGGCAGACTATCTGGATACAAAACAAATACCACTAAAACGAAGGCGCTCCCGATCAACCTTCCTCGCCCGCAGGTGGATGCCTTGAAGCTGACTTTCCCTTATAGATGGTCGGATTCAACTCTCCGCTATTTGGGGATTAACGTTACGGCCAGGTTCTCGTTGCAATATGCGGCGAACTCCCCCCCCCTTACTTAGAGAGGTCAACAGCCTATTTGCAAAGTGGACATCTCTCCCGCTATCACTTATAGGTAGGATAGCGTCCGCCAAAATGTCAGTCCTCCCTAAACTCATCTACCTCCTTGAAACCTTACCCATCCCTGTCTCTAAGTCATACCTTAAGTCTTTCCAATCGGCTAAGATGAAATTTATTTGGGGGGAAACGCCACCGCATTCCTGTTAAAGTCATGATGGCCAAAGTATCTCGTGAAGGTCTGGGCGTTCATGAATTAAGGAAATATTACCTGGCAGTACACCTGCGTAGGATCCCGTCTTGGACGACCCTATGGGCGTTCACAAAATGGACAGCTATAGAAAAACTGTGGTTGGCGCCTCAACACACGAGTTTGCTCATCTGGCCATCCCTTAGTACTAGCACCGATAATGCCCTGTTGGGCCCCATGAGACAAACACAAGCAGTTTGGCTGGAGGCGAGGCAGTCAGCTCCACTCCACTCTACTCCCTCCCTGCTCGAGTCCTTTCTGTATCACCCGCAAATCCCAGGCAGTTTGAATGCTACCACCATAGCTCCCTGGCTAGCCGCGGGACTGTTTCAGTACGCGGACATAGTAGACCTACTTAAGCGTACACTCCTTCCCTTCCCGAAACTCAGAGACAAATTCTCCCTCCCCCTGGAGGCCTTCCCCTTTTATGAGACTCTCTGTGAGGCGGTCAGGGACCTCTGTGGGACTGCACCCTTACCCAAACCCTCTGCCTTTGAATACCTATGTAAAGTGACCAGGAACATTTGGGGTCTCATATCGGTGATTTATGACTACTTGGCCCCTCCACCTGACGATCCAGAGGCAACTCATAGATATATGACAAAGTGGGAAACGTACCTGGGGAGACCGATCCCGTATAATTTATGGCAGATAATATGGTCCCAGGCAGCAAAGTCCTCAGCCTGTGTCAGTTTTAAGGAGAACCAGTTTAAGATACTTACGCATTGGTACCACACACCTGACCTCCTGAGTCGTATCTTCCCACAGAAACCCCCCACGTGCTGGAGGTGCGGTCGGGACAGGGGGACACTGCTGCACATTTTTTGGGAATGCCCGCTCCTAACATCTTACTGGAGGGACGTCCGTACACTGATCAAGGGGGTGCTTCTGGTGGAGATCTGGTGGACATCGCCAGTTATATGCTAAATGTTCCCCCTAAACAAATGCGTAAGCCAAATACGAGATTGCTCCTACATTTACTCACTGCTGCCAAGTGCTCCATTTCCGGTAAATGGAAACAGTCTCAAGTGCCTACTCAGGCTCGACTAATCCAAAAAATCACTGAGATCAGGCAAATGGAGTACTTGACTGCCCTGAATGCCAATACCATGGAGAAATTCTCCAAGATTTGGGATCCCTGGGAAGCTAAGTTCGGGTCCACCGCTATTCCCTAGTGTTTCTTTCCCTACATGTGTGTCTGTGTCCTTGTCTCATCTTTCGTGGTTCTGTATGTTGTTTGGAATCAGTGAGCCGTGCTGCTGTGCCCACAGGTTGGATCTGATACAGTCTATCGCAGATACTACTTCTTTTAGTGCAATCATCGGCGTTCTCTGGCTAGATGCCTCTGAATTTCCCTACCTGGGTAATCCTTTCTTTATGATCCCTCTGGACTTCCTGGGGTTGTTGAATAGGGAAGCGTGCAAAGGACTTTTAGACTCGGAAAACTGCACGGCACAGCTGACTGCCTATGTGCCCCAGTAGTCTTACATTGTTATTCTGTGTATGAGACGCCTTGTATCTGTGTCACGGCTGTATTCTAATTTTGATTGTTGTATGTATGTTTAAAAAATAGAAAAAAATTATTTAAATAAACAGTTATATAAAAAAAGAGAGCATTCATTTGTACTTTTGTGTTACTTGGACCTCATTTTGCAGTTTTTTGGTCCTTCTAACTCTTCTTACCTTTTAGGTGTTTCCTGACCTCTCAAATTTGTCCATTATAAATGCATACCTTTTAAGGACATGTTCACATGGCGTAAGAGACCGGCCGTTCCGTGAGCCGGCCGGGTCATGGAGTGGCCGGTCTCTGAAAAGATCATACCGGCTGGTACTGCAGTACCAGCCGGATGATCTTTTCGGCCCGCAGAGTTCTGATGCGGGCAACGTCCGTGTGCGCCCGCATCAGAACTCCCCACAGCACACAATGAAGCAAGCGTCCAGAGACGCTCGCTTAATTGTGTGAAGTGACAGAGCTTTCTGCGGCCGCTGTTCACTGAATAGCAACCGCAAAAAAACTGACATGTCAGTTCTTTGCGGCACCGCGGGAGATCCCGGCCAGAGTGTGTACTATGTGTTTACGCTCCAGCCGGGATCCCATAGAAGGCTAAGCAGTGTAGCTTTATGCAAAAAGTACATCTGTTGTGTGAACATAGCCTAAGACTGCATTTCTTGTACACTCTTAGAATTTTTATTAGACAACATTTGTATGACTGGGTGTCACAATAGGTATGGATTAGCGCAGCCATACTTTCACTCACAGCACTGTGCTTACCTACTTTGACTTTCCTCCCTAAATGGAAGCAACCAACTAGGCAACAGTCCCTATACTAGGGGAAGGAAAGAAGTCAGACAGGTTATGTCAATATAGCAGATTGTGTTTTTTTTTTTTTCTTTTATTAGCCATTATTAGAAATTCCTGGCCCACTGTTTGAAGGACATGATAAGGTTTTGGACAATACACTGGAAGAAGTGAACTATTATCTGTGATATGGACTAACCATAAGTTGAATAACTGTGATGCTGTTAGTTAAGGTCATGGGGCCAAAGGATTCATGGTCATCATATAGGCATATAAAATGGCCTGTATTATACCAGTGTATAGTCATCTTTTTAACCTAAAATTTTCATTGGATCTTTGCTAAAAAAAAAAAAAAATTTATCCGGAGCTAAGTTAGTGATAGTCATGTATTCTAAGCATTGACTAAACCTTACCATTGCAAATCCCTGCAGTTCCCTGAAAGTCTTAAAGAGTCACTGTCATGAAAAATAACTTTTGACATTAGGCTTGTCAAAATTTATTGATCACAGCAGGTCTCACTGCTGAGACCTGCTGTGAAAAGGAGATATAGTCAGGAAGAGAGCACTAATAGCCATATCTTTGTAATGGCCAGTTCCAACAATGTTAGTCTATAAAATTACATTGTGGGAAGTAGTGGCTGGCCAGGGAGTGGATGGCTCTTCTGCAGCATTCTCTCCCTAGCTTTATATCACAGCAGAACACAGGCGGGATTGCCGGTGTCAGTCATTAGCTCAAGGGGTCTGCTACACATGACCCCCACTGTCTACGGAGCGGGCTCAGCTCTTGAGCCCACTCCGTTCACCCCTTCACCTTAGCCAACATATATAGCTGCAAGGTTTTTGTGAAAGCGTTAAGAACTATCTGCAGGGTAGAAAAGAACAAGTAATCCTGGAAACGATTATATAGCCTCCTCAGAGCCCTGATCATCTATCCCTGATCATCGAGATACATGGAGAGACAGAAAGCAAGCTTACATCCACAGAAGGTCTTTGGCTAGTTTTCTAAAATGTCTGGAACAACATCCTTGCTGCGATCCACAACTGTCTAAAACATTTGCACAGTATTGTTTTATACTAATAATAGTTTAATACTATTATGTAGACATTGTATGACACTATATTTTGGGTGTAGATATTACTAAATGGTATTGTTTGAAACTATGTAGGCACTCTTTAATACCTCTGTGTATCATTATGCTGGAATGATATGTTGCTGCTGTATCGTAATCTGACTCTACCCAAACACTTACTGTATATGTAAATACTTATAAATAATACCTGGTTTAGTCCTACTGCAAAACATGAAATGAAAAATACAAGATGCAGTCTGTCACCACTGCCTTAGGCCATACACGACTGTAATATAGTCTGCAATTTAACACATTAACATCAAAACATAATGAATAATAAAAGAATAAAGACTTAGGTTGTTATAGGTACATGGTAGCACGTGTACAACAGAAAATATTAACTTATCAAATATAAATGGAGACACCTAAGAATGGAATATCTATAAAAACAGCATGTTGATGGTTTCCACAAATTATCATGTGCTAATATCCTCTACTAATTACAAAAAACTGTTAAATAGGTGAACACAAGCTAAAGGGAACTTGGCTGTTGTTTGATGTTATCCGATTCACAGCCAGTATGAAACAGGGATACACTCCCTCATAACATTAAACTACAAAATTTCAGAGAAAACACAGTCTTAACCCCTTAAGGACAGAGCCTGAAATGGCCTTAATGACAGAGACAAATTTTATGAATATGACCAGTGTCATTTTATTGATTAATAACTTCAGGATGCTTTTACCTATCCGGCTGATTCTGAGATTGTTTTCTCGTGACATATTGTTCTTTACATTTCTGGATTGGAGTCGATACTCATAACGAATCTTTATGAAAAAAACCCCCAAATAACGTGAAAAAATTTGAAAAAATGCATTTTTCCAACTTTGAAACTTTTTTGCTTATACAGAAAGTGGTTATACCACATAAATTATATATTAAATAGCATTAGCAACATGTCTACTTTATGTTGGTGGCATTAATTAAACGATCTTTCATTTTTTTTAGACAATAGAAAGCTTAAAACATTAGCAGCAAATTTCCAAATTTTCAGTAAAATTTCAAAATCAGATATTTTTAGGGACCTGTTCAGGTTAATTAAAGTGTATTTGAGGGGCCTGTATGTTAGAAAGCCCGACAAAGCACCCCATTTCAGAGACTGCACCCCCCACACTCTGCAAAAGCATATCCAGAAAGTTTTTTTAACCCTTTAGGGGAGTCACAGAAATAAAAGCTAAGTGTGTAAGAAATTTGAAAATTTTTTATTTTCTGTGCAGAGATTTTATTGTAATCCATTATTTTTCATAATTATAAACCTATTACCAGAGAAAAGCACCCCAATATTGATTGCTCCGTTTCTGCAGTTTATAGAAATACCCCATATGTTGCCCTATTGCGCTATTTGACGCAACCACAAGCCTCAGATATAAAGGAGTGCCTAGTGAATTTCAACGCCTCCGTTATATTTGGTCATTTTTGACCTTACCACTTCAGGTTGGCAGAGGCTCTGGGGTGCCAAAACGTAAAAAACACCCCTAAAGGGACACCATTTAGAAAACTACACCCCTCAAGGAATGTAACAAGGGGTGCGGTGAGCATCTGGACCCCACAGGTGCTTCACAGATTTTCCGAACAATATGGCGTGAAAAAAGAAAAAATTATTTTTTACACTAAAACGTTGTTCTAGCCTTCAATTTTTCATTTTCTTAAAGGGATAAGAGGGAAAAAAAGACACAAAATGTGTAGCGCAGTTTCTCCCGAGTACGGAATTACCCCACATGTGGCGATAAAGCGCAATTTGGGTGCAGGGCGAGCCTCCAAAGGGAAGGAGCGCCATTTGGCTTTTGGAAGCTGAATTTCACTGGAAAGGATTTCAAGGGCCATGTCGCATTTACAGAGCCCTCGTGCTGCCAAGACACTGGAAACCCCCCACAAGTGAACCCATTCTGGAAACTACACCCCTCAAGGAATCTAACAAGGGGTTTAGTGAGCATATGGACCCCACTGGTGATGGGCACAAATGTGGAACAATGTGACGTGAAAGGGAATATTTTCATTTTTTCACATTCATGGCACAAATGTGCCCGTCATCAAGGGGTCAATATCCTCACTGCACCCCTTGTTAGATTCCATGAGGGGTGTAGTTTCCAGAATGGGGTCACTTGTGGGGGTTTCCAGTGTTTTGGCAGCACGAGGGCTCTGTAAATGCGACATGGCGTTCATCATCTATTCTAGCCAAATCCAACCTCCAAAATCCAAATGGCGCTCCTTTCCTTTGGAGGCTTGCCCTGCGCCCACATGGCGCTTTATATCCACATGTGGGGTATTTACGGACTCAGGGGAAATTGCTTTACACATTTTGTTTTTTTCCCCTCTTTTAACCCTTTGTGAAAATGATAAATTCAAGGCTAAACCAACATTATAGTGTAAAAAATGTAATATTTCATTTTCACGCCACATTGTTCCACATTTGTGCCCGTCACCAGTGGGGTCCATATGCTCACTACACCCCTTGTTACATTCCTTGAGGGGTGTAGTTTCCATAATGGGGTCACTTGTGGGGGGTTTCAACTGTCTTGGCAACACAGGGGCCTTTTGAATGCAACATGGCCCCTCGAAATCCATTCCATCCAAATCCAGCCTTCAAAAACCAAATGCCGCTCCTTCCCTTCAGAGGCTTACCCTGCACCCGCATGGCGCTTTATGTCCACATGTGGGGTATTTCCGTACTCAGGGGAAATTGCGCTACACATTTAGTGTTTTTTTAAAATCTTTTAGCCCCTTGTGAAAATGAAAAAATCATGACAAGATTAATGATTTAGAGTAAAAATTTTACAAAAATTACACTAAATGTTGGTCTAGCCTTGATTTTTTTTTCCATTTCCACAAGGGGTTAAAAAAGAAAATGAACACAAAACGTTTAGGGTAGTTTCCCCTGAGTACGAAAATACCCCACATGTGGGCATAATGTGCCATATGGGCACAGGGCGAGCCACCAAAGGGACAGAGTGCCATTTAGAGGCTGGAATGGAGGATGGAGGCCATGTCGCAATTACAAAGCTCCTGTGCTGCCAGGACAGTAGAAACCCCCAACAAGTGACCCCATTCTGGAAACTACACCCCATAAGGAATCTAACAAGGTGTGCAGTGAGCATATGGACCCCACTGGTGACGGGCACTTACGTAGAACATGTGCCGAGAAAATAAAAAATACCATTTTTTTTTCATTTTCACGTCCCAAATGTGGCCATCACCAGGGGGCAATATCCCCGCTGCCCCCCTTGTTAGATTTCTTATGGGGTGTAGTTTCCAGAATGGGGTCACTTGTGGGGGGTTTATACTGTCCTGGCCGCACAGAGGCTTTGAAATTGCATCATGGTATCCTCTAATGGGATTGGCGGCCATATCTATTTAGCTGGGGAAAAGGGACAATTCTAATTTATTTGGGGGTATTAGGCCAATTATTAGTTTATAAGGTTGAAAATTACAGGTGTCCATCAACCTCAATCTGTGTTGATCCAGAGGAAGGCAAAAAACCCTCGTAAGGCAAACAACAGTAGCCTCATCACAGGGGAAAATTCCTTCCCGACTCCATGATGGCGATCAGAATAATCCCTGGATCAACGTGACCCCTGAAATAGGAATAAGGGACAGACAAAATGTAGAACTCCAATGACGTGTGGTACGCCTTGAAGCGATCCAGTATGCGGAGGCCAGGGTAATCAGGACAGGTGTCACACTGGAAAATGGTGTCCCTCCTGATCCCCCTGTTATGCCACACTCTGCACTTCTTCTGGGGTCTCCCTTTCCCCAGTGTGGGGGACGTCACCTGGAAAATGTTGTCCTGGTGCGATACGGGGTCCCTCATATCCAGAAGCGCTGGGTCTGCTCCATGGCTGCTAATTATTAGGGCGCTATTACTGCTTCTGATATTTTCAGATCATGCCGCAAGCTACAGTAGCTCAGGCAGCGAGGGACCGGAAGAGGGGGTGCTGGTATAAAAGTTATCCCCGTACAGGTGGTAACCTTTCCAGCAGTGGAAAGATCAGTTCCCGAACGATCTTCCCACTTGTTCCGAGGATGGGGGGGGGCATCTGGGGCTGGATTCGGCTGTCCCTTCCTTCATACACTCTAAGGGTACGTGCACACTGCGGAATCGCGACAGATAACCCTTCGTGCATTCCACAGCTTTCAGCCACCGGCTGAGTGATGCCGGCGCACGTCTCCATCCATGTCGTAGACTCCATTCTATGCACGGGCAGATTCCGCTTTCCGTCCAACGTGTTCATTCTTTGGATGGACGATGGTATCTGCCCGTGCATAGATTGGAGTCTATGACACGGGTGGAGACACGCGCCCGCATTAGTACGCCGGAGGGTGCCAGCTGCGGAATGCACGAAGGGTTATCCTTCGCCATTCCGCAGTGTGCACGTACCCTAAATCTGTAAGTGTACCCTGAAGTACTCTCACAGAGTTTGGAGAATTTCATACCGTCATCTCTTATTGGGACGGTCCTGGCGGAAAAGATGTGTCTGGGGGGCAGCGTACGCTACGCTACCTCCAGACACGTCACTGGATGATGAGGATGAATGGAGGAAAGAAGGATCCCCCCATTCATCCTCACTGGCTATTTCGGTGTCGGAGGCAATAATAACGTATGCGTCCGACGCCGAAAACACCCTGGGGGCCATCTTTATACGGGGACTAGTATATGTGGTATGTAGTGGTGTAGTGTCAAACTTTATTCTATGTAGTGTGGTGTAATGTAGTGTTTTTTACGTGTTTTTTTACAGTAAGTATGAAAAAAAAACTACGCCAACAAAGGAGTTGCTGATAAGTGCCGCACTTATGTGCGGCACTTTTCAGCAGACAGTGGCAGTAGAATATAGAAAAAAAACCACCCTATGCCAAAAAGGAGGAGTTGCTGATTAGCAGCGCACTTTCGTGCGATGCTGATCAACACTCAGCGGCGATAGGGTGCGGAAAATAGAAAAAAAAAAAATTGGAAAAAACAAAACTTTTTCTACATTATGAACATCCCTGTAGCTGCTGATAAGCGTCTTACACATATCAGCCGCTAGAGGACAGCAGAGCGCAAAATCCGGAAAAAGACGAGGCTGGAGCCGAAAAAAGACGAAAAAAGACGATGGGGACCGCCGGAAATAGCCGAAGACCCGCTGGAATGACGGAGGACGCCGCGAACCCGGAAGACGCTGATCAGGACCCCGGGACAGGTGAGTACTGTACAAATACCTGCTCTGGACCCCTTAGCTACCTAGCTGAGGGGTCCAGAGAAGTATTTACTATTTTTGTGGACGATCGGCCGGTGGCACCGTGACCACCATTACTTTTTACAGTAATGGCGGTCGGTGCCGTCCTCGGACAGCCGTCCTCGTGTCACCGATGACCCGGAAAGGTTCCGATCGCCGCTATTGGCTGATCTGAATTGATCAGCCAATAGCGGCGATCGTAAGCACGGGGGGTGTTAACCACCCCCCGTGCCGAGAAGCTAAGATGGCCTGCTATGATTTATAGAAGGCCATCTTCCCCGATCGCTGTGTGCGAACACACAGCGATCGGGGAAACATCGGGCGTAAATTTACGCCCTGATGCGTTAAGTACCAGGGCGCGAGGGCGTAAATTTACGCCCGATGTCGTTAAGGGGTTAAAAGCAGCCGAATAGGGATAACTAGTCATCTGGGCAGTCCTAGATGGCTGCTTCCTTCCCTGCTCAGCTTGATTGATCAACCCCTTCATAAACACAACTGGGGAGAGACCTAGGTGACTAGCTACCCAATTCTGAACCTGATGTCTATGAAAAACTTTGATTTCTATGAAAGGTCCCAATGTTTTAGAGTAATTCATAATCCATTATAAGAGAAACTTTCCCTGATTAAGGTAACGGCAAACAACCGACAGGTTCTCTTTAAAGATGATACAGTATACTGTAATGATGAAAGACTATTGTTTTAGAAAATGTTTAATTATTTTTATATATTTCATTTAAAGTGTACCTGTCACTTTCAGAATGTTTTGACATATCCTAGTGACGTGTCAAAAGTTTTGATCAGTCAAGGCCTAAGGGGGAGATTTATGAAAGGGTGTAAATATTAATCTGGTGTAAACTGCTCACAGCAACCAATCACAGCTCCTCTTTTATTCTACCAGAACTGAAAGCTGAGCTGTGATTGGTTGCTGTGAGCAGTTTACACCAGATGTATATTTACACCTTTCCATACATCTCCCCCTAAGTGTTAAGACCCTGACCAATCGCTAGAATTTGAAGTAAGAAAACCCTGATAGATTCCTTAGAGCTTCTCTTATTGCTGTCTGTCTTTCGCACCAAGACCATAGACATGCATCATGACACTGTCGCAGGTCAAGTTGAATGGAACCAGAAGAGCGTGCTTTTTTGAGCCAGAATACTGTACAATCACAAAAAATTTGTTTGATAATCGGAGTGATTATAGCGATCATTTTCAAACACATTTGAACTTGCGAACGTACGCAAATATGTAATGTACGCTTTGCACCTGATAATCTTTATGTGCGTAGATCAAAACGTATGCTTTTACGTTATTTTTTAGTTATTTGTTTGTGACTGTTTGGAGAACATGAACACGAACCGATCACAATCATGTTTTTTTTTTATGTTCGTGCTTGGGATCCGAACCGAACATTGGGATGTTAGCTCATCACTAATGAGAACCATAAAACTACTCACTCCAAAATCATAATGTTCAAAGAGATGCATGGCATACAGTACATCTTAACCTACATATTGCATGTCAAGGAGACAAAAAAATACTTATAAAAATTTCTCTTATATTTATGTAATGTTACCAAGCTAATAAATGTTTCTCCAGTGTAGAAAATTGGACTATTCAGACGGTTTCTTAGGGGTCAGAGTTTGCTGTTTGTTGAGATTATGAATTATGACTTGGTAAATTGTAATGTCTTCAGGTTAAAAGGTTAATTGCTGCAAAGTACGGTCTATCAAATTTGATGATGGAAAAGCAGTTTGAAACAGTTTGTTGTTCATATTTTGCTAAGATACCAATTTGTCACATTATTGCTGAGGTCTCATTGCAAAATACATCTTGTTAGTAGAATCTGTGACCAATTTTGTTTTAAATTAATAATTTTAATTTGCTATTGGCCTTCTTTTTAAAAGCTGCAAGAAGACACAATCTTACTATGTCAAGCAAAAGCAAAGCCACTTACATGATTAATTTGTGTCGACATCTGAAATGAATCTCTAATGATTTTGACTCAACCCAATTTAAAGAAATACACTGAATTGTCATGTGTAATGTTTACAAACAGTCATTTTGGTAATCTGTAGTTTCTTAATCAGATTCAGCAGTTAGGGCGGAAGGTCAAATACTGTTCACACATTACTGAACTAGACATCTGCTGAGGCTTCGGGAGAATTTAATTCTGCACACTAATAAAGCCCACTAGCTGTGAACATGCTTCAGAGACTGTAAAAACGTCTCTGTGCTATCACATTCAGAAAGAAAGTTCTATTGTCAACCAGCCGTGTGAATCACTGGTCTTAAGTGCGCTGCTGTCTTCTTTGGATCTGTAATAAAGAGCTTGTTTTGTTTCCAAATGCTCTACGCACCTCATCTCTGTACAAAATTATATACTTCTCACCAAAAGTAAGGGATATGCAGCTTGAATGAACCTGAAATGCACTCTAACCTTTACAGGTGAACTTAATGTGACCTTCTCTAAACTTTTCAATGCAAATATCCAACTGTTCAATATTTAAGTTCCTTTTGCACAACTTGCTGTTCTCTAACAATGAGCTTGTTAGTTGCTTGCTTACTTGGTGGTAGTGTTACAGGGCAGGCCGGTGTGTTTAGTCAATACAGAAAAGCCCTACAGTTTGTGAATGGTACAGTGACAAGCCAATACGACTTTATTTCTTTTTTTTTTCTTTTTAATGATTTAAAATGTTATTAAATTTTTCAACATAACGTAGACATGTTGTAGATGTTGCATTAATAATTAGTTCATGTGTCATGACTATCTTCCTTAGAAAAAGAGAATTTTGAATATAAAGACGCATAATTATTTCAAATTTTTGCACAAATATTGTATTTTTTGTATCAACAAAAGTTTACTACAAACATAAAAAAGAAAATGTCATGAAAAAACAGTTTTAGAATAACCACATAGCAAAAATTGACCAGAAGAAGTGTCATTTGACGCCAAAACGGCTGTTTGCTCAGACGCCTCTGCAATTGCCTCCCTCCCCTGATCTGCATGGGAATCGTTCTCTTCAATAAATGGACTGTTTGCAGCAGACATCATTGAGTGCTATGTGCTTTTTCTTTCTATTGTGATACATATATATTGCAGTAATGTAGATGTATAAAGATACAGTGCATAAATTCTGTAGAATATCTATAAATATGTATACTATAACTATATACACACAAACCATAAAGACCACTGCTTTTAGAGATAGCTTTCTTTTAATTAAAAATAGCCTTATTTACAATCAGTCGTCAAATCCCAAACATAATGTATGCCAAGTCATGAAGCAAAATGGTGCTAGACATATTTACTACTAGCTAGCACAGAGGTATAACATATAACAAATGCATAGATCCTACACAATACATTGCACTTCTGCTCTGCAACCACATTCAAATAAATTATTATATGTCAATCAAAAAAGCAACAAGCATGTAATAAGGGATGGGGAGAGGAATCACAGACCTAAAGCTTGGAGAAACTGGGAGGTAGGATCTGTAAAGAAGCTCTCTGGTGCTACTTTTACTTGGCTACTTTATGACAACATGACTTAGAATTTAACAAACCAATTAATTAAATCAAGATGATATTTTACTATATGCAAAACTTCTGTAGATGCATAGTTCGCTGGGGAATGATTTAGTAAACAGTTTTGTTTGTGACAAATAAATAAAACTAATTAGCAAAACTAATTAATTTAGCAAGAACTGATCTGTTTGACCTTTACAGTTGGCCTTCTGTAATATAAATACATGTAATGCCAATGTTCTGGCTCGGGTTCTACCTGTCCTACAGTTTACAGGGAGCAAATACTATAAAATGACCTATTTAATTATCTCTCACCTTCCTTCCAATTCCTTCCTTCTAATGCAATAGGCTGCACATAAGTTGCACACTCCATTTATCCTCAATGATATAATCACTGAAGTAAATTGCCCAACATTTCTAGCTGCTTGGTAGTCCACTGGGGACCTTACAATGCTAACATTTTAAGCTTTGACATATGCTAAATTTGTGATCTGTTTCTTTGCTGTTGTGCAAATAAAGCTCTCTGTATAACATGGCAGTTTGTAGCTTTTTTTGAGGTTTATTAGCTGTCAGAAGGGGAAGGGCAGTCATTCTGTCCATTGAACAACCTAAATAGAACAGAAAAAGATTAACAGAAGCGCCAAAGAGGACATATAGAAGCAAATTTATGTTCTTTTTTTTTCTTTTTTCCATAAAAAACACTTCATATTACTTTAAACCTTTAATGCAAATTTACATGCATGTATGCCTGGTATTGCTGTACGTCAGTGCAACCCCGATACATGTGTGTGAATGTGGTGAACTGTTATGTGAAACTGAGCATTGACAGTTTAACTTTAAATTACGTCAGTGAGTGTTGACAGGCCCCAGCCACCAGCCAGTGCCCTATCAACACTCCCCATCAGCCAACGATCACTGCAATTGATCCTCTGACCAACTGACCAACTGCAGTGTCGGAGGGGCTGGCTTTTCACAGCTCTTCCTGCTCTATTTTCCTCTGTTGTCCCAGAGGGAGTTAAGAACTGGGGGAGAAGAACAGCCCTGCAGCACAGTAATGTACAAAGTCCTACATGAACACAAAGTACACCTTCCTGTCCTCATCTTCACTCATGTTCCCTGTTGCTTGATCAAATCATTGCCCCTGCCTCTGCTGCTGTACCTAATAATGTCTCCTGTTCCCTGTTTCTGCCCCTGATTGTCCCATTTGTCCCCTGTTGCTGTACCTGATAGTCTCCCCTAACCCCTATTACTGTACCTATAGTCATCCCTGTTAGTGTACCTGTTTTTTTTTTGTTTTTTTTTTGCATCTTTTAGTGTATGTGATTGTTGCTCCTGTTATGGTCACCTAATCATCCCTACTGCTCATGTAACTGTTTTTCACTTAGAGTTACCTGGATAAATTCAACTTTTACAAAGTTATTAGCACATACAATGAGACAGGCTTAATGCCAAAGTGGCTGTGGAGTTAAAGCGACTCTGTACTGGCCTTTAGCTACCTCTATGTAGGGCAGCATGGGGAAGCACTTTTATGTTCTTTTGTCAAGAGCAAATGTCTGATGAGACAACACCTGTCAGAGACAGGAACGACTTATAGGGACACTTTAAAGGAGTCATGCCATTAACCATTGTCATACCAAAAGTCTTGATATGCTGTTTATAACTGTTTTAACCCATTATTGTAACTCTTTACCATCCCTGGGCTGGATGGAGGCGGGGAGAAAGGCGCCACAGGCCCAGGGGAACTGATGCTCCAGACCGCGCCAGTTTGACTGCCTGCCTCGCCGCATTGAAAAAAGTTGTTTTTCTTTTAAATACCAGCACTGAGAGATAAACCAACCCCCAAACTAGGCATGGCATGAGGGCTCTTCAATGCAGTGCTGGCTGTTCAGGAGCGGCAAGGTGTTAGTACAGAGTGGCTTTAATGGATTAAAACAGTTATAGGCTATGTTCACACAACGTCTTTTTGGCTCCGTTTAAAATGACGTCCATTATTTTGAGTCTAAAATAATGAACGTCATTTAGCTGCCTAGCCTTCCCTTAGGCTGTTGGTACATTATTCTAGTTTGGGATTACTAATTGGACTTTGGGTATGTCTTAATTGAAAAGTCCATTGAATTTAATAGTAAAAACGGAGAAAGAATGGTGGCAAAAGACGTCTGCGGTAAAAACTGCTGTTATTCAATACGTTGTGTGCATTAGACGTCTGTCTTTCCATTGTGTTTAATGCAATGCCATTGCATTCAGTTAAATCGTGCCAAAAACAGACTTTATTTTAAATATCAAAATCAAGCGTCTTTTTCTCAATTTTTGACGTTGTGTTAACATATCCATAAACTGTATATCAAGACTTCTGGTATTAAAGTGTTTAATGGGATAACTCTTTTAAAGTGTCCCTGTAAGTCATTTCTGACTCTCATCTCCTAGGGCATGCACACACAAGCTTCTCTCGATTTTAAGGGCCACTGCACCCTTAATTGGCTGCAGCCTTGAGCTATTTAAGCCCAGGCACCACCTGGAACAACCCTTGTTGGAGCCTCTTCTTTGTTAACCCTAGCACAGTGGATCCAGCTCTTTCTGCCCCTGACTTTTGCCCACGAGTCCTGCCTGTGAGTCCTGTCCATGCTTCCTGCTGTGTTCCTGTCTGCTGACCTGCCTATGTTGCCTCCTGCTGCACTTCGCTTACCACTGCTAGCAAGCTAGACCAGGGATAGTGACTTGGGGGTCACTGCCGCAGCAAGTCCAACCTACCTTGTGGGGCCGCTGGTGAAGACCAGCGGCCCCATAGACTCTGCTGTCTGGTGAGGCTAATGCCATCTCTAGCAGCGATCTACTGAATCCACAACTAAAGTCATTACAAGGGCTCATTTTAATGAACAAGCTTTCTTTATGACATCCATACAACATGAGAGAGCTGCTGTACTTCTTGATCATATAGAGAGCAACTTTTTAAACATTACTGTATCATTCTGCAAAATACTCTAACCATACATTTTCTTTAGAGTAACCAATTTATTATTATTTTTACATCCCATTTAAGTCTTTTCATTCTGAAATTATACCCTCTTTTCTTTACACTTGGAGAAGTAAAATTATATTGTGTTTTGCATGCATGCAAATTTAAGGCTCCGGTTTGTTTAGATGAAAAGAACATCTGTGGAAAGTAAACATTAGCTTTGGTTCTTTGGCAAACTAAGATCAATTATAACTTAATCTTCTTTATATGGTTGAATATAATAAAAAAAAACTTGATTTGTTTTCTATAATACTTTGATTTAACAGGTACATTTACAATAAATTCTTTATATCCACAAAAGATAAAGGGGAAGAACAAGGAATCTGTGGGGGTGATAGTGTCAGTAAGTAACATATGTAAAGTTTTTTTTTTTAAGTGCATTTAGTGTAAAACATTTTGTAAACGTACACTGCCATTTTAAAGAAAAGCTAACATTGAAAAGCAACAGAATAACACCAACGTTTTTTTATATAGCCTTTTTTGTATTTTACTATAGACTTTGAACTAGTATCTGGCAACAGCATTTATGAAAAAACTGCAAAAAATACAATAACAAATTTTATAGCAAATTTGCTGTCTTAAACTACTACACTACTATTACTACTACTATAGATCTCATTATAAAGGATCTGAGAACATTACATAGTTAGTGAAATGGACACTGGCACTTTCTGCTACAGTACCTAAAGGTCCCCATGCACTTTATACTTTTGTCGGCCATACCTGCCACTCGCTGCAGGGTTAGCCGTTGGTATAAGGTGTATGGGGCTCCTCCGACTGTCCACTAACAGATGATGTTGGTGAGGATAGGAGTTTTCTGGAAGAGATAAGCCGCAGACAAAGCTATCTGGCTGTAGCTTAACCCTTCCCATTGAGAACACACGAGTGAACGGCATGCCACAAAGGCTGCACAAAGCTGTAATTTGGTAGTAACAAATAATTTAAAGTATAAAGAATTATAGATATAAAGAAAATGCATTTTTATTTATTTAAAAAAGGCCCCCGTTGGGGGGCGGAGCGAGCAGGCAATGTGAGAAGACGTGCAGGCCGGGAGCTCCGTCCACACAGCAGCTAAAAAGGCCAGAAAAAGCGCATTTATCGCCCGACACCTGCATGGGGAAGAGGTCTAGAAGTGGCCCCCACCTACCCGCACCGCTCACCCGCTCCGGGACCGCCACCCGCACTCTGGACCGCTATTTCCAGCCGATACCTGGTGAACCCCGCCACGCGGCACGTCCCATCCGGAGGTCCCTGCTCCGCTGCGCCGCAGATCCCTCTCGGCCCTCCAGCCTCCCGCCGGTCCTGAGCCTCTGGTCGGCGCCCACGTTACCTGGCCTCCCGGTCCGTTCCCCGCTGGCTGCCGGCGGCGGAGCTCCAACTTCCGGTCCGGCCGCATGTGAGGGATCGCGGGCGCCATCTTGCCTCTGCACACCGCCATCCCGGCCCGCCTGTGGAAAGCCTCCGTCACTGCTGGGAGAGGCCCCAACGCCACCTGAGGTACTGTCTCTCCCTCACTGCTGCCTGGCAAACCCCTCAGCGCTCCCCCTAAGCTTGGGCACCGAGCAGCTGGACACCTCTGTGCTGTGCTCAGCTTCCAGCCAGGACTTCCCTGACTCACAGGACTCCCTGCCCTTAGTGTCTGCTGTGTTGGCCCTGGGAATATCAACAGCCCCTAAACCCCCCAGAGGGGACAAAGTTAAATCCTCTAAAGGGTCAGATACCCCCCACAAGCATAAAAACAAAAAGGGCCCTGAAACTGCCTCAGCTACTCAGCTTGATTTGTGGGTGCAAAATGGGGAATCTGACTCTGATGCTTCTCTCCCAGATGTTCAAACTAAAAGTGGTCTCCAAAAGCTGCTTTCTCAACTCCCCACTAAAAACGACTTCAACTCCCTTGTCGCTAAAGTGCAAAATGCTTGTAGGGAGGAGATTGCGGCTGTACGCAAAGACTTACAACACATGGCAACTAGGGTGGACGAGCTAGAGGAGCACCATGATCACACCCGCTCCTACATTTCCGAGCTACATGCTACTTCAGTTTCGCAATCTTCTGCTATGAATGATATGCAACGGCACTTAGAGGACCTAGACAACCGGGGGAGACGCAACAACATACGGCTTAGAGGGCTCCCTGAGGCTACGCAGGAGGAGGATCTAATGGCTACCCTGGAGGCTATCTTCAACTCTATCCTGGACGAGCCTGCGACTCACAAAATCAAACTGGACAGGGGCCCATCGGGCCTTGAAGCCCAAAACCACAACGGGATCCCCTCGGGATGTGATTTGCTGTGTTCATGACTTTGCCCTGAAAGAACGCATTATGGCCAGAGCCCGTGTCCTCAAAGACTTTGAATTTGATGGGGCCCCTCTACAGTTATTCTCCGACCTGTCCTGGATCACCTTACAAAAGCGGCGATCCCTGCGCCCCTTGCTTGCTGTTCTCCGGGACCATCAGGCTACTTATCGCTGGAACTTTCCATTCGCCCTAACGGCCCGCCGGGACGGCCGGACTGCCACCTTTAGGGATCCGGACGACCTAGCTGCATTTTGCGACACCCTTGGGGTCCCTACCCCGAGACTATCGGACTGGACTGTCGCCCCCCCGCCCCCTCCACCCCCGGCGGTCTGGACCACGGTCTCTCAGAAGCGGCAACGTCCGAGGTCTCATACCACCTCACCCCCATCTCGGAGCTCCCCGAGTCGTGACTTCTGAATTACTTAGAAGATTTGGGCCCTCTGATCTTCTCTCCCTCCTTCTTCATTGAAAACTATTGCAACACCTGCTGGCCTTTACTCATACGTTATATTGTTTTGCATTTTTTGCTGTGTGGACTTGTTCCGTAGTTCTGGTTTACTGTAAGACCTTCTCTACTGTCTGTCTCCTCCTCTTCCTCTGGGGCTCTTCCCGCTTGGCACTTCAACTTAAGTGTTTTATATTGTACCCCACTTTGGAGTGCTGCCCTCGCCCGTGCACTTGGACCACGGGATTCTGGCCCAGTGCCATGTTCTATTGGGTTTTGAATGTTTTCCTAATTTGTTCCATGTTCGTGTGTTTGTCTTGTCCATGTCCTCTTGTCTACCTTGTTTCCTTCCCTTTCCCTACTCAGGTTCTCCTTCCTCTGCTCCTGGCGCCTTTGTCTCCAGTGCTGAAAGATACTACACAGTTACCTGGGACCCCGGCTCCTCTTCTTTCTTCAGGACCCGGTGAGTTACCTCCTACGCAGATGACCATGATTCTAACTCCCCATGACTAGTCTATTTTCCTTAAATGTCAAGGGCCTTAACTCTAACACAAAAAGGCGCCTACTATTGCAGGAGCTGCGAACCTCACATGCAGACATAGCATTTGTACAAGAGACCCATTTTGATTCCACAACTTGCTTTAGCTTTGCCAGACACTCGTACCCGACAGTTTACTCAGCCTCTTCTGGATGTAAAAAAGCTGGAGTGGCGATCTTGATCTCTCGCCACTGCCCCCTGCAAGTCACGACGCACTACTCAGACCCGGGGGGGAGATTTGTGATTGTAGTGGGCTCCTTGCAGGGTAAGACGGTTATGCTATGCAATCTATATGCACCCAATAAACGCCAGATTCCCTTCCTCCGTGGGGTACTTGCTCGCCTGGCCAAATATCCCCCTGCCCCCCTGATTGTGGGCGGTGATTTTAATCTCCCCTTTTCGGAAAAAGCGGATAGACATTCGGTAAGGGGACATCCCCCCTCACCAGAATTGTCGAGGCTTTCGCGAGAGTTTCGCAAACTAATCCGTTTGCATAATTTATATGACTTATGGCGCATAGGCCATCCTACTGAGGCCTCTTTCTCTTTCTTCTCTCACCCTCATGCCACCCACACCAGAATAGACTATTTCTTTGGAAATATCCCCACAGTGCGGCTACTCCGGGATGCAGACATTGGGCCTATCTCGTGGTCTGACCACGGTCCTCTGTCGCTGACCCTACAATGTCCCACTGCCCCTACCCGTACCTGTCATTGGAGACTTAATGACTCTCTTCTAAAACATCAAATATCCAGAGACTCCATCAAAACTGCCCTCACCAATTACTATCGGGAAAATGAAGGCTCTGTCACATCTCAGACTATCCTCTGGGAGGCCCATAAGGCAGTCATCCGAGGCCACTGTATAGCCTTGGGGACTCGCCTGAAAAAAGACCGCCAAACTCGTCTCTTGGAAACCCGGGGAAAAATTGGGGAGTTGGAAAAAACCTTGTTGGCTCGACCTTTGATCTCTACCCTGCGTCGATTGGTTGCAGCTCGTGCCCAGCTCAAAGATTTGTTGATGTATAAAGTGGAACGTCTGCTCCTATACTCACGGCAACGTTTCTATGAAAAAGGCAATAAGGCACACACTTTGTTGGCCCGTATGCTTTCAGAGAGGTCGGCTGCCCAATCTCCGCGGGCCCTAAGAGACGAATGTAACGCCTGGAGTAGTGGATCCACTGGACCGGCACCAGCGCTGGCACAAACCTCACCAGGGAGCGGAGTCTAAGGGGCCGCTGGTTTTCACCAGAGCCCGCCGCAAGGCGGGATGGACTTGCTGCGGCAGACGACCCCCAGGTCGCTACCCCTGGCTTGGTTGCTGGTGACGGCAGGCGAGGCGTGGCAGGAGCAGTAGGCAGGAGATGGCACTGGCAAAGGTCTGCAGGTGAGAGCGCACGTGACAGGCAGAACGCAGGAACAGATGGAGTGACAGGGAAACAGGAACCAGGAACAGGGACTAGGGACCGGGTAACGGATAGGACTCAGGAACAGGGACTGGGACCAGGTAACAGATAGGACTCAGGAACAACAGGGGGCTGGGCCAAACGCTATGGGAAGCATGTAGAGGCTCCAACCCTAAGGACAGGGCATGCTGGGATTTATAGGGGAGTGATTGGGTGCAACTACCAATTAGGAGCGCACTGCCCCTTTAAATCTGAGACAGCCGGCGCGCGCGCGCCCTAGGAGGCGGGGACGCGCGCGCCGGCCGGCACAGCGGGAGACAGGAGCGTGGAGAGGTGAGGCGCCCCCCGGGGCCGAGGTGACAGCAGCGCCGGGTCCCCGACTATGGACACCGGCTGCTGCATAGGGCAGGTAGCGGTCGCGGCGGCGGCCCGGAACGCGGGACGCCGCCGCGGCCGTAACAGTACCCCCCCCCTTTGGCCTCCCCCTCTTTCTTGCCTGCAAATGGCACAGGAAGCCACAAAGTCTTTGACATCTTGGGATAGGCTGGGCCACCAGTAGTGGCGAGAGATCCGTTGGCCGGTCTTACGGACTCCCGGGTGCCCGGCCTCCAACGAGGAATGTCCCCAGTTCAAAATACCTCTTCGAAGCGCAGGGTGAACATGAGTCTTTCCGGGGGGTACTCTCTGAAGAGTGGAGGTGACGACTGGTACTAGGCGATCAGGCGGTATAACGTGGCAAGGGACCTTCTGTAAGTTCTTCCGGTGGTGAGAGGACACGACCTTAGTCTTGGGTACGGGGAGAGGGTACACCTCGGCAGAGAAGGCATCCGCCGAGTCTTGGTCTTCTGCCGGTAGGCCGGATAGAGGCTTGGCCGGGACAGGAAATGACAAAATACACTTGGTCTGAGGTGACTTGAGACACTGGTGGGAACAGTCCTGACCCCAACTGAGAATCTCCCCGGTTCTCCAGTCCAGCTGAGGGGCATGTTCTTGTAGCCACGGGAGTCCCAGGAGGACCGCGGGGGAAGAATGGGGCAGAACGTAGAAGGATATCTCTTCTTGATGTGAAGGACCCACCTGGAGGACTAAAGATGCGGTCTGGTAGTACACACGGTCGGTAAGAATTTCGCCCGTGACCGAGGAGATAGTCAGGGGCCTGGCTAGTCGGGTCACGGGTAGCCGCCATCTTTGGACCAATGTTGCCGCAATAAAACTGCCTGCTGAGCCAGAATCGAGGAAGGCAGTAGTCTGATGATTTTGTCCTGAGGGAGTCCGGATGGAAACAGGCATAGACAGACTTGGAATGGTGGCATTCGCACCTAGGGACACCTGTCCCACCGGACCTAGGTGCGAGCGTCCTCCGGATGTTTGGGGACGTAGGGAACATCCCAGCCGGAAGTGATCGGAACCACCGCAATAGAGACAGAGATTCTGCTCCAGGCGCCGGATTCTTTCATCAGGCGTCAGGTGAGCCCGTTCCACCTGCATAGGAATCTCAGGAGAGGGCTGGGACATCGAAAGGTCAGGATTCTGGAAAACCGGCGCCAGCTGGGGGTGGCGACGGGAATGGGTTAGTAAATGTTCATGCCGAACCTCCTCCTCCCTCTCCGAAAAACGAGTATCAACTCGGGTGGCCAGTAGAATGAGTTCGTTCAGGGAGGTAGGCAGGTCTCGGGCAGCGAGCACGTCTCTCACTCGACTAGACAGGCCCTTCTTGAAGGTGGCCAACAGGGCGGCCTCGTTCCAGTCCAATTCAGCTGCCAGGGTGCGGAACTGGATGGCGTAGTCACCGACAGAGGAGCTGCCTTGAGAGAGGTTGAGGAGAGCAGTCTCGGCCGAAGAAGCACGGGCAGGTTCCTCAAAGACGGAGCGAAACTCGAATAGGAAGGCCCGGAGATTGGCAGCAACAGGATCATCACGGTCCCACAGTGGCGTGGCCCAGGCCAGGGCTCTACCCTCTAATAGGCTGATGATGAAAGCCACTTTAGAGCGCTCGGTGGAAAACTGACTACTCAAAAGTTCAATGTGCATGGTGCACTGAGTCAGGAATCCTCTGCACAACTTAGAGTCCCCAGAGTACTTGCTTGGGAGAGCCAGTCGGAGTGAAGAAGCAGCGTCAGGAGATGGTGTGCGCTGGGCAGTAGTCTGCTGCTGTAAGGCGGCAGTGAGTTGCTGGATCTGCTGTGACTGTTTCTGGATTTGTTGAGCCTGTTGCGCGACCACTCTGGCGACGTCACGGAGATCTGGCACCTCGCCGGGATCCATGGTTGGAGCCTACTGTAACGCCTGGAGTAGTGGATCCACTGGACCGGCACCAGCGCTGGCACAAACCTCACCAGGGAGCGGAGTCTAAGGGGCCGCTGGTTTTCACCAGAGCCCGCCGCAAGGCGGGATGGACTTGCTGCGGCAGACGACCCCCAGGTCGCTACCCCTGGCTTGGTTGCTGGTGACGGCAGGCGAGGCGTGGCAGGAGCAGTAGGCAGGAGATGGCACTGGCAAAGGTCTGCAGGTGAGAGCGCACGTGACAGGCAGAACGCAGGAACAGATGGAGTGACAGGGAAACAGGAACCAGGAACAGGGACTAGGGACCGGGTAACGGATAGGACTCAGGAACAGGGACTGGGACCAGGTAACAGATAGGACTCAGGAACAACAGGGGGCTGGGCCAAACGCTATGGGAAGCATGTAGAGGCTCCAACCCTAAGGACAGGGCATGCTGGGATTTATAGGGGAGTGATTGGGTGCAACTACCAATTAGGAGCGCACTGCCCCTTTAAATCTGAGACAGCCGGCGCGCGCGCGCCCGAGGAGGCGGGGACGCGCGCGCCGGCCGGCACAGCGGGAGACAGGAGCGTGGAGAGGTGAGGCGCCCCCCGGGGCCGAGGTGACAGCAGCGCCGGGTCCCCGACTATGGACACCGGCTGCTGCATAGGGCAGGTAGCGGTCGCGGCGGCGGCCCGGAACGCGGGACGCCGCCGCGGCCGTAACAACGAACAGGGCTCCATTCACTACCATCCTTCAAAAATCTCCTCCCTTTTAACTAAGTACTTCTCCGCCCTCTACTCTCTCCCCTCAACCCTTCCATTAGACCCGGAGGCCCGCTCACGCAAAATAGGCGAATTCCTCTCCTCCTGTGAACTGCCCACACTGCCCCCGGATGCATTGGCTGACCTGAACGCCCCCATCACTGCTGAAGAGCTGGAGGAGGTCCTCAAAAATCTCCCCTCTGGCAAATCACCTGGGCCAGATGGCTTCACCTACCTATACTTTAAAACCTTCTCTGCCGAACTTGTCCCACGCTTAGTCCCACTCTTTAATGCGTTCCTGGACGGAACTGCCGTACCCTCCACTATGCTCCACTCTCTTCTTACATTAATCCCCAAACCTGGCAAAGATCCTCTGGACTGTGCCAGCTATAGGCCGATAGCCCTCTTGAACTCAGACTTAAAACTGTTCACTAAAATATTGGCCAACCGCCTGGGCTGTTGGCTACCGTCCCTAGTGAATGCTGACCAGGTGGGCTTTGTGTATAATAGACAAGGCGCGGATAACACACGGAGGGTAGTGGACCTGATAGATGCGGTTAACCTACAAGGAGAGCAGGCTATGGTGCTAAGTCTGGATGCTGAAAAGGCGTTTGATCGCCTTGGCTGGCCTTTTTTATTTGAGACACTGAAACACTTCGGATTTCAGGGCTCCTTTTTAACAGCCATCCGTGGGTTGTACTCCAGGCTGACCGCCTCTGTCAAGACCACTCATAACCAGTCTGATACCTTTGCTCTTTCTAATGGCACGCATCAGGGGTGCCCCCTGTCCCCACTACTATTTGTTCTTTGCATTGAACCCCTGGCTGCGGCCATTAGAATTAACCCGGACATTCGGGGTGTGTCTGTTAGAGGGAAGGAGTTCAAAATCATGCTGTTTGCTGACGATGTATTACTGACTTTGACGAACTTACCCACCACTCTCCCAATTCTGCATGCTCTTTTGAACTCCTTTGGGACCCTCTCCGGATACAAAATAAACACATCTAAGACCGAAGCGCTCCCCCTTAACCTCCCGAGCTCCACTCTCCAACAACTCACTGCTAACTTTAAATATAAGTGGTCTTCCACCTCCATACGCTACCTAGGCATTCGCCTAACCCCTACTTACCATTCTTTATATTCTACTAACTATATCCCCTTATTCAGAGACATTAGAGCCCTACTAGAGAAATGGAAAGATCACTATATTTCCCTTCTGGGTCGAGTGGCTGCTGTAAAAATGTCCATTCTGCCGAAGCTACTGTATCATTTCGAAACCCTCCCAGTGAACGTTCCTAGAGCGGCACTTAAATCACTCCAAACGGCCTTGTTCCGGTTCATTTGGAATGGGAAGAGGCATAGAATTCCTAGAACGGTTATGATGTCTGGCAAAACTCAGGGCGGACTGGCTGCCCCAAACATTCTACACTACTACTGGGCCACCCACCTGAGACATGTAGCTTCTTGGTCCCAATATCATGCCTACAATAAGTGGACGGAGATAGAAAAGCGATGGCTAGCTCCAACGCACCCTAATTCCTTGCTATGGCACCGATCCCCACCCCCACCCGTAACTGGACCCTTGCTGGGACCCATCCTCTTTACCCGATATATCTGGTCCACCTGTGTGGCTAAGTTCCATCTTACTTCCCCAGCCTCTCCTATGATATCGTTCTTGCTACACCCTCAGTTTCCCCCGGGACTGGAGTCTGGGATAGTCCAGCTGTGGGGTGGAAGGAAATTATTCCAGTTTGCAGATGTGGTGAACCCCATCACTCGAACGTTGCTGACGTTCGAGGACTTGGCTCATAAACACAATCTACCTCCCACGGAGCGGTACACCTATCTGCAACTACACCACTATATGGACTCCACATTGGGGACCCTTACGGTCTCGAAACCCACAGCATATGAACAATTGATCCGTAGAGGGCACTCCACTAAGGGTTTAATATCTGACATATATAGAATTCTAAATTCCCCTGTTGACGACTCCTTCCCCCGCCACAAATATATGGACAAATGGGAGAACATCCTCTCGACATCTATCTCCCCAGAAACCTGGCAGATTATCTGGAGTAGGGCGGCCAAGTCCTCCATCTGCACGACCTATAAAGAAACTCAGTATAAAATTCTAATGATGTGGTACCACACTCCTGAGTTGCTTCACAGATTAAACGCTACTGTCTCTCCGCTATGCTGGAGGTGCAATGGAGCGACGGGCTCCCTATACCACATTTTCTGGCTCTGCCCTTCTATCCAACCCTACTGGCAGGCAGTCTGTAATCTGGCGTCTGCGGTTCTGCAAAAACCAATCCCCGGGGACCCCAAGATCTGCCTGCTAAACCTCGCCCCGAAGACACTGGGCAAAAACTCCACCCGCCTGTTGATGCAAATCTTGATGGCAGCTAAGACCCTTATAGCTCGGCACTGGAGACAAACGACCCCTCCCTCCCGCCTAGATCTTGTAGCGCGGATCAAAGAATTGAGATCGCTAGAATATCTCACTGCTTCAATTAACAATAAAATAGAAGGTTTTGAAAAGATTTGGGAACCCTGGGATACCTACTCTTCTTCCTAAAGTACTACAGTTTGGAGGCCTGAGTCCTACCCCCCCCCCCCCCTTCCCTTCTGTTTCCTTCTACTGTCTTGTTAAATGTACGTCTCACTTTCTGTGGTGTAGTTTGGTTCGCTGCAGGACTTCTTGCACCTGATATAATCCCCGTTTGGGACTTCTGTTTTACTTTTTTTTTTTACAGGTGACACTGCCTTTACTGCCATAGCCTCCCTTCTGCCTGCTGCTCCATTGCGGAGCGCGGTATTTTTCCTGCACTTATAATTGTTTGCTTATATGTCAGTGTCTTACCATACGACTGTTTCTTACTCCTTTATGAGATAAGCGGTGAACCTATATGTTTTGTCACTGCTCTGTTTGAATGTTATTTGAAAAAATTTAATAAAAACGACATTTATATAAAAAAAAAAAAAGGCCCCCGTTAATAGGCTCATTATTCTGTTCTAGATTTTCATAGTTTGCACCAGAGTGGAGTATCATTGGAGTTTTCTTTTAAGCAAAGAATGAGAATAGGAACTTATAAAACCGAGATGTCACCCAACAAACAAAACCTCTGGTATACAGTAGTTGCATAGAAACTAGTATTTCTTTATCATCTGAGGGCAGACTTGTGCATAAAGAAAGGATAGTATCCTCTTACAGATCCTTTTTAAGGCTATCTCCATGCAAAATATATTGGCTTGATGTTTAATATTAGTGTCTTAGATAACATACTGATAAGTTAATTGGCTTCTTATGAAACTTGCCCTTGCATGTCCGTGCATGCATGAGATAGGAATATTAGATTGTGAACCCCACAGGGGGCATAAACTGTTGCAAGTGAATTTATTCTTATTCAGCTTAATGTGTTGGTGATATACAGTATAAACACAAAATAAAATACAATATAAATAAAGTGTCAAAGTTAAAATGTCTATATTATGTATGTATTGTACCCTTTGGTATTTATTTGCTTATAAATGTACTAATTAAATAAAAACTATATTTAAAAAAAAAGTATACATAAAAATATCAACCGATGTCAGAAAGTTATATCGATTTGTAAATAACTCCTATTATAAAATCTTAAACAATCCAGTACTTATGAGCTGCTTTATACCCTAAAAGAATGAAATATAATTTTCCCAACATTTTCAGTAAATAGGTCAGTTCTTAAGGCATTGATTCGCTGAAATACATGTCTATAATGAGTAATGGGGTTTGTTGTGCAGATCAAGTCAATAACAATAATTAAAATGAAACAATCGTCACTATGCATTTATTGCTCATATAGTTGAATCATTGTAGATAGCTGTTATAATGATTTTTTTTCTTAGTCTGGAATCCTGTATAAATATGTCTGTCATACTGAAACACATTCTTTTGTTAATTACATTGTAATTATAACATTGTGGAATGGCTGCACTGCAGCAACTGCCTAATTATAGAGTAGAAAGCACAGAACAGTTATTGGGCTTAACACTGACTTATTAATGCAACTCTCATGATTATTGTTGGTAATTGCGACCACTCGCTTAGTATTGCAAGGCCTACATTGTACCATATAGTATTTGTATTTTTGTTAACTGCATTATATTATTCTATTAAGATAAATAGAGATGTGGAATTTCAAACCTCCAATCACCAACTGTATGGTGGCATGTTTCCCTTACATCACCCTGAAAATACCTAAGCCATTGATTGGCAGCCACATTTACTTGTTGGGACAATATGTCATTGCTGTTTTACTGCAAACAAAGACCAGTAGGTAATGAGGGATTAGTTAGCACAGGATGTGGTTGAATTAGAATGATAAGGGCAATTTAATTGTATGAAACATATACAGTGGTCCTTCAAGTTACAATATTTATTGGTTACAAGACCTTCATCCTGAGTAATGAAGTCAATGGAAAAACGGATGTATGTCATTCGTTTTTCCATTGACTTTCATTATAAAAAAAAAAAACGGATCGAAACGGTTTTCTTTTTTTTTTAATCGGACACAAAAGTAATGTTGACTATGTTTTTCTGTCCATTAAAAGTAACCAATTAAAAATGGACACCTACCTACCGAAACACTGATTGCCCACCTAAAGGAACACTTGGATATATCAGCCATGCACTGATTGCCTAAAAGCAGCAACACTTGAATATATTAGGGTCGGTTCACACTGCGTTTTTGCCACCTGTTTACCGTATCCGTTTTATGGAAAAAACGGATGCATGAAAACGGATGCAAAAACAGATGCAATTGTGTGTCATCCGTTTGGATCCATCATAAAAAAAAAGGATCATAACGGATTCGTTTTTTTTTTTATTGGACACAAAAGTAGTGTTGACTACGTTTTTCTGTCCGTTAAAAGTAACCAATTAAAAACGGATACGCTGAACGGATTGCAAAAATGCAATGTGAACCTAGCCTTAGCCACAGAAATTAGTGCCTACCTTACTGGCCACACATCTCCCAACACATGGATGTATTGGCCACATCAATGAGATCTCAATTTTGTGACAATTAGTTAAATTTCTATTCCTATCTGTCCTTGGCAGCTGCACCCTTTCCCTCCACTAATCAAGAGCAGAATATTTGTGGGACACGCAACTGCCAATATTATACAGCAGGTCACATGTCCCATCTGCCCAGTCAAAGCCATTCCCATACTGGGCATGGTTGTGATTAATCTTCAA
Organism: Dendropsophus ebraccatus; assembly: GCF_027789765.1. Classification (NCBI taxonomy): domain Eukaryota; kingdom Metazoa; phylum Chordata; class Amphibia; order Anura; family Hylidae; genus Dendropsophus; species Dendropsophus ebraccatus. Next base: position 160,873,103 of record NC_091454.1, read on the forward strand.
TTGCCAAACCAATGAAGTTTGCTGATTCGCTGCTCAGCAGCCTTTCAACAAACTATATTCTTGGTACGAACACCGATTTCGGTGCGGAAATTAGTGTTCGGGTCTGGGTACCCAAACACATGGATTTGAACATAGACACTGAGGCTGCATTCACACGTTCCATGTTCTGCATGGAACACAGACGCTGACTGGCGGAATGCCTCTAATGGACTTTCCCCCTCCTGGGCAGCATCTGTAATTAGATGCTGGGAGCGGGGGAAATGTATAAATATGCGCTGTGCTGTAATGACAGCAAGTCCATTACAGGCATTCCACGTCCGTGTTCCATGCGGAACACAGAACATGTGAATGCAGCCTTATCCTGAGAGCAAAATTCTATGGATAATTGGTCCTGGAACTAGAATTCTATGGTAGTACTTAACAGGGATCAAGAGGTACTATCAGTTTTTCAAACATCTGTGTTTATTAGGTTGTTCATATTTTGCAATTATTATTTTAGTAGAAAATTATTACTACAATATCATAGAACATCTTTTGAATGATTTAGATATAAGGTGTACATAGATGTGTAAGGCTTAAATACGGTTTGTTTAGATTGAACAAATAAATCTAATTTGGAGACTAGAAATGTACAAAAGTGAAGGAAAATAAGCCATTTTTCATCATAAAGGGAACAATAATGATTACTTGACTGCAGCACACTGGTTTATATGACTGGAATATTATTTCTACAGCATATGTAATTGTCTGTGGAGCAATAATCATGTACATGATCAGTTTAATACCCTTAATACTTTTGTCCTCTTTACATTTCTATCTTTTATGGAGCTTTAATAGAGCTCATGATAACTGTATGTAAACTCTGTGATTTCTGACTTGGATTGTTCCTGATCATTCCCTATTCATCCCAGCTGGTACTAACATTAATGTTGATCCTCTGCATGGTAACCTGGTTTGGGCCTGTCTTAGCTTATTATTCTCTCCCAAATTGTTGATTGTTTATCCACATTTTATTTTCTCTAATACTGATATGGCCTTTATCACTGTTGTTGACTGGAGTTCCGTTAATTTCCGTTAATTTCCATTAGTTTCCGTTAATTTACTGAATTAACCCCTGTGGAACCATCTTCCACCTACACAAATTTCTAATGCCTGCAGACAGTAGGGTACATTGCAAAGGTCTCCTATTACAACATCTTATTTTGCCCCTAGGGCAGAAAAGGCTGGTGTTTATTTAACCTTGCTTTCCACAAACCTGAGGTCAATATCTTCATTCCATTATATTCTGTAAATGCAGTTTCATAGGGAGAGAAGTTTTACATTTTCCTACCTGTAGCAAAATTAACAGAACCAACCAGGGACCCCTCCCTCCAAGGGCCCCAAAACAACCTCATTGTCTGTGATAGTACATATGTTTTTGCCAGCAGACTAAGGGTGCTATTACACAGGCCGATGGGGGCTGATCATAACGGTAAACGTGCGCCGATCTGCTAGATCAACGCTTGTTTACTGGGCCTATTAAATGGCCCGATAATTGTTTAACAATTTAACATTGTTACCGATGTCCTTGCAGCCCTTGCTTAAACTGTATATATTACCTATCCCCGCTCCAGGGCTCCTCTTGCAGTCTTCTTCTCCCTGGGTCCCGCACGCTGGCGCTTCAGAGCGGCCTGTTTCAGCTGACAGGCTGCTCAGCCAATCACTGGCCGCGGCAGTCCCGGTTAGCTCAGACAGGCCGCTCTGAAGCTGCAGCGCGTGGGACCCAGGGAGAAAAACACTGCAAGAGGAGCCCTGGAGCGCAGATAGGTAATGTATACACTTTGTAAATCGTCAGCAGCCATCCAGGCATCGCTATTACACGTAGCGATGCGCTTTCGGCGCCCGACAATTATAGTTCCAAACCCAAATCGACGATCAGCCGATAAGTGGCTGATCGTTGTGTTTATTACACTGAGCGATAATCAGCCGGATAGGGCCGATTCGGACGATTATCGTTCCATGTAATGGGGCCCTAACAAGACCCAAATTAAAGTTAATAAAGAATTTGGTCTTCTAGATAGGTTTTGTAATTTATTGGTTCTCCAAAGAATCTAAAGCTTGCTTTTAGGCCACTGTGTGATGCTTTCATATTTTTATAAAAACATAGAAGTTTTTTCAGAAGAAAAAACCTTCTCATCCATTTAGTCTGCCCTTAAATTGTATTCTTTCTGTGATCTGTTTAGAGCCAAATACTGATAAATGTTCTTTTTTCTAATTGGTGACTATTTTCAGATTTTTTGCATTTAATTTTTAGTACTGCATACTATTTTACTATACTATTTTTTTGTAACAACATTTGAAGCTATTCTTTACAATTATCTTAATGGACACATCCACAATAGACTAGACCAGACCACCTTCACTAGAATGGAAGCATTTTATAGGCAGGCTCTATGACATACAGTAGTTATATTTGTAGTATACTTGTATACTTTGCTGCTATAGTAATGAACTTTAGATTATATATCTATTGCATCTGAGTAGCATTTACCACTTCAGTCCCCTTTTATTGTTTGTGTTATATGTTAGAAGTTGCAGACCATTGTTAGTGGTATTTGCACATTGATGTCTTTATGGTGTTTATAATAATACAATTATTTCTCATTTTTTCTGTACTTATGTGTGGGGGTCAGCCTTTTTCTTATTGTTGGTGTAGTCTTTTGCTAGAACCCAAAATTTATGCTACTATGCCTTTAATATATATTCTTCTATTTAGTGTACTTACATATATTTCTGTTTAGAAGATCTCGGGATATTTTCATGTATACAGGCTCTGTGACATGTATGGAAGTCATTCTATGGGGGGAGATACAGCTATTGTGAATTTTGGGTATTTTAACACCTGTGAGAAACAATGATTAATTTCATGCTTAACAAACCTAATACAACAGCAACTTGCGCTGCATTGAGCTATGCACCGTCTATACAGTATGTCTCCATGATACTCTATCATCGTTATATATATATCCTATATATATATATTTACTTGGGGACTTGTACGCCAGTCTTAAATAAAGCCCTGCCCCCTTTTCCCCGGGTGTAGTTACTAACAGGCGCACACCTCTTAGTAAAGCTGACCAGCTCTGCGCAACAAATCTACACCTGCTTGTAGAAGCGTTAATTGTGACAAACCAGGTGCCACCCCAACCTCATCAGATGAGCGGGGGATGCTGCAGGCGTACGCCAGGGAAAAGGGACAATTTTATGCCTTCTCCGTGGTGTACGCCAGTGGTGCATTGATAGTAAATGTCCCCCACAGTGTTAAAAAATAAGACAGTTAATATCAATACCAGCTATTTTTCTGAGCTCTTATTCCGTTTTGGAATTACCATTTTGTAATTTAGTCTATAGCTTAGACTCAATGATTTGTGTGTGAATACAGTGGATTTCAGTAATTTAATCAAAGTCTTCCACTGTAATTCTCCAGTTTGCTAGTGTATCTTCAGAATGAAGCTCTTTTATAACTGTTGATTGTTATAAAAGAAGTTCTCTAGAATAATTTCCCCTTGCACAGTTATTCAATTTAGATGTTAACAGGGCACCAAATCTCCATCCTTAAAATAAATGTAGTTATTAACTTAATCCAGGATAAAGTATATTTCATCATAATTGTTAGGCTCTCACTTTGCAGAAATAAATGTTACAGTAGAAGTACTGTATACAGTATAATCAAGAAGTTTTAAGATGCTTTATCATTGAAGTTAAGTTCCCTACCATGTACATATTTATTTTGAGCGTAGGTTGTTCATCTTTTGTCATTACCACATGCAGCATTAATATATAAGAATAACAGATTTTTATAGAAGTCACATGCAATAAACCTAAGTCAGACCACAGGGGATATAATGTCTTCAAGGAATGTAATTTTTCATATTTCTTTTAAACCTGCAAACTGGCAAACAGCTATTATATTGGTCTTGAAGATAAAATAATGGTAAATTGAGTCTTTTTTTTATCACAACAATCCCAAAATATACTTTTAGGCTATGCTTACACACTTTTTAGGCAAAATTTAAGCCACAAAAATCCATCATTTTTACAGGATTTTTTTTTTAAACTATTTAAAGGGAACCATTCACCCTGTGGCCCCCGGCAGAAACTGACATACAGTGACATAAAGGTCAATATACTTACCACATCGCTCCCGGTCCCGTCCCGGATCCCGTTGTTGACACGGAGAAATCGCCGATTCTTCTTCTCCCGCCCATTACGGTAATGAGCTGAGATGCGCATGCGCCGAAAACGACTGTCACGGCGCCTGCGCGGGATCCGGCGAGAAGAAAGAAGACAAGGAGGAAGAGGACCCGGCGTCAATCAAGTGTCGGATGCGGGGAGAAGGCTGGACTTCGGACCCGGCGGCGCTCATTACCATAATGGGCGCAAGAAGAAGAATCGTTGATTTCTCCGTGTCAACAACGGGATCCGGGACGGGACCGGGAGCGATGTGGTAAGTATATTGACCTTTATGTCACTGTATGTCAGTTTCTGCCGGGGGCCACGGGGTAAATGGCTCCCTTTAATTTGAGGAGCCCCACAAGTTTAACTAGATTAGCTGAGATAGGAATACCTTTTTAACCCATAACTGCACCAGGACTTAACTGAACGTCCTGGTGCTGCTATGGGAGTTCAGAGGGGGCTCTAAACTGCCGTGATCCCAGGTGCTATAGGCGGTCCGATCACCGTGCCCGATAATTTAGAACTTAGATGCAGCTGTCAAAGTTGACAGTACTGATCCTGGCTCTGCACTCTATTGCTTTCGGCTGCAGCAGCCGAAAGCAATAGAGTACAGATCTCATTGATCTATGCAGTATAACTATACTGCATAGATCTCAATGAGAGATCAGTGTAGTAATACTAGAAGTCCCCCAGGGGGGCTTCTAGTATGTGAGTAAAAAAAAAATATATTAATACAAAATCCCCTTCCCTAATAAAAGTTTGAATAACCCCCCTTTCCTGATTTTATAAATAAAAATAAATAAACAAACACGTTTGGTATCGCTGCATGCATAATTGCCTATTAAATTACCTCAATCCTGATTTTGCACGGTAAACAACGTAAGCTTTAAAAAATTCCAAAAAGCAAAATTGCACATTTTTGGTCACATCAAATCTTAAAAAGCAATCAAAAAGTAACATATGTGCAATCAAGGTACTGATAGAAAGAACACATCATGGTGCAAAAAATGACATTTCACACAGCCCCATACACCAAAGGATAAAAGCGTCATAAGCATGTTGAAAGAGCTATTTTAAGGAACATATATATTTTTTAAAGGTTTCATTTTTTTAAAGCCATCAAATAAAATAAAAGTTATACAAGTTACATATCGTTATAATGCTAACAACTTGAGGAACAAAATAAAAAAAACAACTTGAGGAACAAATTTTTTTTTTCAATTTCACCACACATATAGTTTTTTCTGGTTTCACAGCATATTTTAAGCAAAAATTACATCTGCCATTGCAAAGTACAATTATTGGCGCAAAAAATAAGTGCTCATCTGGGTCTCTAGGTGGAAAAATGCCTGTGCTATGGCCTTATAAACACAAGGAGGAAAAAATAAAAGCGCAAAAATGAAAACTGGCTGTGTACCCTAAGAGTTAATGGGTAGCTTATTATGACACCAGCAGTTTCTGCTGTTAGCATGTATTGGAAGGAAATTAAAGGGTCTGAAAGCACATAAAAAGCATCATTGCAAGTTAAATAAGTACAAACAAAATCCAAATGCTGAACAGCACTGTGTGGACTCATCGCTCCAATGGGGGCACTACCTCCAGGTAAGCTTGACTCGAGGTTCCTTCAGAAAACATAAAAAAAAAAAAAAACATGTTTTTTGTTTGGTCAAGTGCTTAAACCTTTCCTCAAATACCTGAGGGGTCTGGACACTCACTACACACCTAGATAAATTCTTTAAAGCAACTCTGTACCCACAATTTGACCCCTCCAAACCACTTGTACCTTCGGATAGCTGCTTTTAATCCAAGATTTGTCCTGGGGTCCGTTCAGCAGGGGATGCAGTTATTGTCATAAAAATAACTTTTAATCCAGCAGCGCCTCTCCACCTCTCTGTCCCTCCTCCCCACCCTCCTCAGCATTAGGAATGCTCCAGGCAGATTGCTCCCTATTCCCCACCTGTTTGTATAATGAACATGGTTTAGATCGTTAATACACCTGTGCAAAGCTCAAACAGCAGTAAATGTTGAGGAGGGTGGAAAGGAAGGACAGAGAGGGTGTGCCAGCCTAATGCATATACTGTACAAATGTAAGCGCTGCTGGATTAAAAGTTATTTTTATGACAATAACTGCATCCCCTGCTGAACGGACCCCAGGACAAATCTTGGATTAAAAGCAGCTATATGAAGGTACAAGTGGTTTGGGGGGGTCAGATTGTGGGTACAGAGTCGCTTTAAGGGGTCAAAATAGGGGTCACTTGGAAGAATGGAGGAGAAAAAAAAAACAGGTGGAAAATTCATGCATTTGTGTATCCATTTTTCCAGTGAGTTCCGTTATTAAAAAAATTTAAATAAAAAAAAAAGATCACAGTGCATGTGTTATTTTTAACTCCACAAAATATGGTCGATCTTTTTTTTTTATATAATGGAAGTCAATAGAAAAAAAATTATATACCCTTTAAGGAGTTGGCACCATTCCCCCAGAGCCAATTCCATGTCCAATAGCTCACAATGTCCTATAGTGCAGTTTTGCTCAGCAGGAGAGAAGGTCTTGGAGAAGAAATTCTAATTTTCCCTGAGAAATCCTTCCAGCGCTCACTGAGGAAGCATCCACATCCAAAAAGAACAGCCAGGCTGGGTCTGGAGATGATAGAGTTGGTGCAGATGTTAAGGCAGACTTCAACCTAGAAAAGGCTTACTCAGCTTTGGCTGTCCATGGTTTGGGATTGGCATTCTTCTTGGTAAGGGCCACAATTGGCGCGACCAGGGTGAAAAGTGGGGGATGAACTGCCTATAATAGTTGGCGAAACCCAGGAACCATTGTATAGCCCGAGGTCCAATGGGGCATGGCCACTGATGAACTGCCAACTACTAGCTGGATTCATCTGCATCTACCCAAGAAAAGGAAAGCTGGACTGATGAAACATGCTCCAACTTGGCATAGAGGCGATTGGCTCTTAATCATCACAGTACTTGACGTACATAACCCACATGGGTCTGCAGATAAGGGGAATGGATCAAAATGTCACCAAGGTGTAAAGGAGATCTCTGAAGATGTCATAGACAAATTCCTGGAAAACTGCTGGGGCGCTGCACAAACCAAAGGGCATGACCAGGTACTCTGATGTTGAAGGTGGTCTTCCATTCATGACCTTCACGGATTCAGATCAGATTGTATGCACCCCGTATATTCAGTTTAGTAAAGGCACCACAAAGACAATCAAACAGTTCGTCAAATAGAGATCAAGGGCAGTGGGTACTGACTCTTAACAGTCACCTTGTTGAGACCCTAGTAGTCGATACACAGACAGAGAGACCACCCTTCTTCTGAACAAAGAAGAACCCAGTGCCAGCTGGAGAGGCAGATTTGCAGATGAAGCCTTTATTCAGGTTCTCCTTGATGTAGACAAACATAGCTCAGTCTCTGGAACCAAGAGAGGACACACTCTTCCTTGAGTAGGCATTGCGCTTGGTAGGTGGATGAGGCAATTATAAGGCCAGTCTATTCAGAAAGGAGGTCATCCAAATCCTAATGCTGAGCCAGGTGACTAGTCAGTGGCTTGGAGAAGTCTGGTGGTGGCAAAGAGGGCCGGGCCTGAAAGTTCTGCAGACAGTGGTCGAAGCAATCCGGATCCCAATGTAAGACCTCCCTAGTCTTCCAGTCTAGGCTAGGGGTGTGGAGCTGTTGCAAAGGGACACCCAACAGTACTGCCGAAGAAGAAGGGGGCAATACATAGAAATCTTCTCTATATGCAGGGTCCCAACCTGAAGGGTCAGTGGTTCAGTTTGGAGCTGAACAACATAGCTAAGAGACCCGCCAATGTAAGAGGAAATGGTCAGAGCTTTAGCAAGACAGATCACTGTGAGTTGCCACTTCTGAACCAGGGATGCAGCAATGACATTGCCTGCAGAGATGGAATCCAAGAAGGCAGTAAACTGAAGTTGCTGTCCAGATGGAGCGAGACACCTAGGGAGGACTCTCCTTCATGGCAAAGATGCAGGAGTTTCACAGACATTGTGGATGCTGAAGGCAGTTCAGGTAGTTCAAGTGATCAGTCTGGCACAATAGAGAAACAAGTTCTCCTCCTACTGGTGATTTCTCTCCATCAGGTGAACTCTCTCCACCTGCATGAGCTCCCGAACACTTTTGGGGATAAAGAAGTGAATAGCTTTTGGAATGTTGGTGCCATCCAGAACGTGCAACAAGGACGGACCAACTGACATTCTTGACGGATCTCCTCATCCCTCTCGGAGAAATGGGCGTTGATCTGAGTAGCCAGATTGATCAGGACATTCAAGAAGAATTGGAGGTCCTAGCTGGAAAGCACGTTTGGCTTCTTCAGAGTTCGAGTGCCACACCAGGCAGTAACCATACTCTGAGCCAACTATGAGCAGGATCATAAGACACCACCATTACATGGCAAGGGCAGTGTCTCTCCTTGGCCCCTTCTTCTGTATTGACTATGCCAGACACCTTTGGAGCACCATCAGCCCACCAACTTCTGTCAAGCCGAGCAGTAGGAAGTATGCAGCCTAATACTGACAACAGTGTTACTGCTCTGAGGGTGAAATTAGAGGCACAACAAACAGTTTATCCAGCTCACCCGGTGGTAAAATTTCATGGTACAAAAAGTCTCAAGCAAGTACACAAACAAATACAAGATCTTACGCGTTTCTGGTCAGGTGGCCCTTAATCATAGATAATTTTTATCTCAGATATGCCGACCTTCTCTTTTTTTTTTTTTAACAAATCTGTTTTTATTGGTTTTCAAGAGCGTAGGAAAAGCATAGAGATGTAAATACAAATGAGTATTTGAGTATTAACAGAAAAAGAGACATTGAACCAGCAACAGGGGAGGGAGGAAAAAGGAAGGGGTGTGTGTGTGTCAAGGTCCACACGGTCAAGGTCCACCATATTTTCTGAGCAGTCCACGAATTGGTCGTAGAGTCCTTAGTAAGTGTCTAAGACTTGCGGCAAGGTATTGGTAATTAGAAGTCCTCTTGACACCCACAGGTGTAGATCCAAGGGTACAACTCCTGCAGGGGGGGGGGAGGGGAGGGAGTTCGGAAGCAGTTTGGCACAAATTCTATGTTAGGGTAAGGTACAGGATAATACAATGGTATATGTAGACAAATACTTAAGAGGGAAACAGTAAAAAAGTACCATAAGTCATAGCAAAAGTAATCGTGGCTTATTCCAACCATGATTCGGCAAGTGTAGGGTTATATAATTAAATATTACATATTACAGGTGTGGGGTGTGGGGATAGGGGCTAGTGGACAGGTAGACAGTGCCTGGGTTTTGTAGAGTAGCCATGGTGACCATATTTTAACAAAAGTATCATGTGATCCATTCGCCCAACCGGTAAGTTCTTCGAGTCTGCAAATCTGGTTCACTTTATCAATCCATTGGGCATGTGTGGGGGGGGGAAGTACTTAGCCAATGTAACGGTATCAATAGCTTAGCAGCTGCTATTAAATGCGCAACAAGGCTACCTTTGGAGAATTTGACCTCTGGGGTAGATAGCGCAAGCAGCACCATCGGTGCAGATAGTGTAATGTGGGTATCGAGAACAGAGTTAATTGTCCATTCTATTTCCCACCAAAAGGGAGCAATTGAAAGGCAGTGCCACCAGATATGAGAGAGGAAGCCAATGCCCGTTTTGCACCTCCAACATTTATCGGTAGGGGAAAGTCCCATGCGAAACAGCAGCTTCGGTGTTTTATACCACCTAGTGAGCAGTTTATAGTGATTTTCTTGTAATTTCACGCACCGTGAAAAACCATGGGAAGTTACAAGAATAGAGGTTCTCTTTTCTTGAGAAAGTGTGATCCCCAATTCTTTCTCCCAGGAGAGGAGGAAGGAGGGGGGGAATGATGCAATGTCATCCAAAAGTTGTGAGTAAAAAAAGGAAAGACTGAGCTTACCTGAGATTCTGGAGAGGCAGGCCTTCTCTAGCCACGCTAGAGGTGTTTTTGCTTTGGATAGTTTCAGAAAATTAGCACAAGTTTGCTTAACGGTGAGAAGTTGTAGGAAGTTGAGATTGAGAGGAGCCACCAGAGACTGGATATGAGTATCTGAGGGGATCAATTAATCATGAGAGAGTCTAGGCTTCCCCTGATTCCATAGGAAGGTCCGGAAGATTCGTTTCACCTCAGCGAAGAAGGAGGGAGGTACGTCTATGGGGACCATAGACATGGTATATAGCAAGATGGGAACAAGATAGGTTTGGATCAAGTTCTTGTGTCCCATCCAGGATAAGAATGGCACCTGGTAAGAAGCGAGAACTTTGGATATTTTTAGCAGTAAAGGCTTGTAGTTTAAGTCAAATAATGATGTGAGAGAACTCGGAACTCGGAATACCTAAGTATTTAATGGAGTGTTCTGGCCACTGAAAGGGAGATGAGGACTTAAGATGGGACTGGGATGGGCAGCCTGGGACTTCGGGAGGGTGACATTTAATATTTCAGATTTACTATAATTAACTTTGAAGTTTTATAAGGAGCCAAATTTTTGTAGTATATTTTGGATATGAGGAAGGGCAGTGGAAGGGTTCGTAATCAGGAGCAGGAGGTCATCGGCGAAGGCTGCTGCAAGGTGGGTCTGTGACCCAATAGTGAGGCCTTGGAGTGAGAATACCGTTCACTTTTACTTTGGCTGAAGGGTGTAGATATAGGCAGAAGATAGCGGATATAAATTTATCTGGAAGGCCGAATTTATGAAGGGTGGCTTTCATGAAGTCCCAAGCTACTCTATCAAAAGCCTTCTCGGCATCAGTGCCGAGAAGGATGAGGGGGGTGTTAGTGCTATGAGCGTGGTGTACTGCCTGTAGGACTCTATGTGCATTGTGTTTGCCTTCTCTCCCCTTCACAAACCCTGTTTGGTCTGTATGTAGGCGACGGGGGATTAAGTCTCTAAGTCTGGTTGCTAGCAGTTTGGCCCAGGTCTTTAGGTCAATGTTCAATAAAGATATGGGCCTATAATTTGTACATGACATGGTATCCTTCCCCTCCTTGGGCAAAACAACAATATGTGCTTCAAAGCATTGCGTTGCGGAGGGAGTGAGCCCCCTTGTAACAGAGAGTTGCAGGTTGCCGTTAGGTGGGGGAGAAGGATATCATGAAACTTCCGGTAATAGAGTGCAGAGAGCCCATCGGGGCCGGGACTCTTTCCTTTGGGTATGGAAAGGAGGGTTTTCTTAACCTCCTCTACTGTGAAGGGACGTAGCAATTGTTCTGCATTCAGTTGTGTAAGAGTAGGTAGTTGCAGGGAGGCAAGGAAGGAGCTGATAACCTGTTGTCTAGTCGGTCCCTGGTCAGCCTGTGTTGGTACAGGGATTTGTAGAAGCTGCAAAAGGCGTTAGCAATATCTTTCGAGGCAGTCACAGTGCGACCGTCTGCGGTTTTAAGTGAGTGTATGAATGTCTTCTCTCTGCGTTTTTTAATCAGAGCAGACATGAGCTTCCCTCCCTTGCCCCCATGGGTGTAAATTTTTTGTTTGAGGTAGAGGATGTTCTTTGTTGAGTATGTCTCTCAGTTTTTCTCTCAAGCCATCGAGTTCTGCTGTTGTAGCGGGGTCGGTTCCTTTCTTGTGTCGCACCTCCAAACGGGAAATGCGAGCCAAGAGAGAGTCGATCTCTTTGTTCCTTTCCTTCTTCACTTTGGAGCCTAGGGAAATTAATAGACCCCTCATATAAGCCTTATGTGCTTCCCAGGTAACTGTGGTAGGGACCTCTGGGGAGATGTTAGTATCAAAGTAAGCCTGCAACTGGGAGGAGAGGGCTTGAACATGAGAGGTGCTGTCTAATAACGTCTCATTGAGGCGCCAGGTCCATTCCCTCACTGGTAGGTGCGAGAGTTGAATAGTGGATTTATGGGGAGCAGAGTAAAATGTATAATTGGTGGATGTAGGATTCATCAGTCTCCAAGTATCCACCAAGTCCATCTCTCTGAGTCTGTTTTTAATCCTGTTAAGCGCTGAACGCGGTAAAGTCGAGCGGCCAGGGGAAGAGTCTCTAGCGGGGTCAAATGTGACATTGAGGTCACCTCCAAGAATTATGGGGCCCTCAGCAAAAAGACGTAACTCCTCCAGCACTCGGCTCATCCACGCAACTTGTATGGTGTTTGGGGCATATAGGCATGCCAGTGTATAGGGAAGGTGTCCAATTTTACAAACAATGACCTGCCATCTCCACAATCTCGAGTCGCCACATGGACAAACAGAACATCCCTCTGTATGGCTATAGAGACACCTCTGGAGGCTGCCAGGGCTGTGAAACCAAAATGAAAAATAATTAGTAGGTAGCTTAGGTATCTTGTTTACTTTAAAATGCGTCTCTTGTAGGAAGACTATAGAGGCCTTATCTTTCTTCATTAAAGAGATGACATTGCTCCTTTTCTGGGGGGAGTTGAAGCCTTTGAGGTTATAGGACATTAACTGGAGTGTCGCCATGACAATGGAGGTGGGAGTGTGTAGGGTGCGGGTATGGACCTGTGTGCAAGGGGGAGGGAGAGGGGGAAAGGGGGAACTATCGCTCTAAGAGCAACTACGAACTGATGGGGCCACTTTTTAGTGGCGAGTAATGAGGGTGGCCATAAAAAGAACATGGCTGGGGGGAAGGAGTTAATCCTGAGCCGATGCATCGGCCTCCAACCTCCAACATTTAATGCTTACACAGTATAAATCTAAAACTGAAAGTCCACAAACCATAATTGCAACATACAATAAAGGGGGGGGGGGAGGTTGGAGTGAGGGTACAGGGGGAGGGAATGGAAGATGGGGGGGAGAGGGGGGAGAAAGGAGGGTAGGGTAGGAATTAGGTGTAGTAAGGGCATCGGTATGTTTTATCAATTACTATTAACAGTGCAATATAACAGAACATGGTAAACCACCTATAGTGAGACAAGAGAGTACAGCTAAAGTGCATGCTTTAGATAGAGCACCCGTAGGAGCTAACTCAGGAGATCAGAACACTCCAAGTCAGGTGTCATCAGGTGGGCAAGCAAGCAGTCTCCAGTAAGGCCGGTTAGGTGTCCGAGTCACGTGGGCCCTTTGATGGTGTCTTCTTCACACGTGGAGACTTAGACTTCCCCACTCGGGTCCACTGGGTGGGCTGTGACAGAGAAGGAAATCGTGGGCCAGCTTGTACCGGGAGCCAAGAGGGTATGTCCAGGGGTGCAATGTCCAGATGTTCCCACAGAGCCGGCAGGTCGTCCGGATCATGAATTTGCAGGCGGCGGCCATCTTTTAAGATCGAGAGGCCGAAAGGATACAGCCATGAATACTGGATTCCCGCTTCCCTTAATTTCAGGAGCAATGGCTTCATTAATCGCCTTTTATAAAGGGTTGTCGCCGCTATATCTTGGTACAGCGAAATCGGAGTGTCCTCAAAGGTGAGGCCTGGGTGTTCTCTGTTCGCACGGAGAATCGCTGCGGTATCTACAAAACTTAAGAGACCGCAAACAACATCCCTTGGTGGCTCGTTGGGTTTAGGTTTGGGGTGGAGGGCCCGGTGTATACGCTCTATGATGATACCCTCTGCTCTCTCTTCTCCCAGCAGGGAGGCGAATATCTGTTTGGCGATAGAGGGGAGCGCTTCGGCAGAATAGGCCTCTGGTAGGCCCTTAAACCGTATGTTCTTCCTGCGGCTTCTATTTTCTTGGTCCTCTAACATGAGGAAAGCTTTATTCAGGTGCGTTTCATGTTGTTTAAGGGAGTGGGATATAGCATTGCAGAAGCCCACTACATTGGATGTAACCGGTTCCAGGTGTTCTACCCGGCCCCCCACATGACGTACCTCCTGTCTGAGCTCGGTAAGTTCGTGGAGGACCAGAGAGAGAGCAGACTGGAGGGCCTGTTGGATAGTCTTTTTCAGGTAAGCCCTTGAGATTGCTGAGGTATCGGCTTCTTCCCCGTCTGTCTGCGTGCTGAGAACACTCTCTCTGTCAGAGTCTACCTCAGCGTTGCATTGCTTCATGGCTGGCGGCGCCATCTTGGAGGTGCGGGCCGGGCTTACTTCACCTTTCTTTCTGAAGTATTTGTCCATATTTGCAGCAGATTTTGCCGTTCTTAGGGTGCCCGGGGGTTCTCTGCTCTTGTCTCTTGTTTTGTTGCCCATTTGTGGGTCTGTGGACAGCTTTTTATGGAGGAAAGAGGCCGCTGCTGAGAGGAGCAGTTCTACAGTGCAGCCGTCTCGGTCCGCGGTCATGCTCCGCCTCCCCCCCCTTTTTTTTTTCTTTAATTAGAAGCACCCTCAGGGCAATAACACTGTTGCTGGTACTAAGCTGCATACTTTCTACTGTTATCCTAATTGCTAGACTTGCCACAAATCGCCACCATTTTACTGACAATAAATTTGCTGTTATTACTATATCAACAAGACTGAATTTACCATATAGTATGTGTTGTAACAGAGCAGTTCTATTGTACATTTAAGGACTGCAAGCCTGTTGTCAGTTAACCATACACACAAACGGATTCTCTTTTGTATATACAATTTAAACTATTTTTACACCAGGGCCTAGTGGCATATGCTTTTCTTATGACCTATAGATTGGACTGTGCGCTGGCGCTCCTCGGTTCGAGCTGTGCGGCCGAGAAGGCGCTGAGTTGATGCATTCCAGAATCCTGTCTGACAAGCCACTGCTTGTCCGCAACCACCAACGGCAGCATCTATTACCATGCTACACTCTATGAGCGCAAGCCAGGGTTCCTCTACTTCTGTTGGAGGCAGCAGCTCTCGCTTGTTACCATCCACCTCTCTCTTCTACATTGGGTCATGCAGTTAAACACCACCACTGCTTACATAACGATCACAGTATACTGTACCAACACCCACGTCACAGCACTGAAGCTGAATTTTAACCTGGCTAAACTGCTTGCCTTGCAGTCGTTTCCATTACAGGTAATGGATTCCAAACCATTGAGGGAGCAGAGGGCTTCTGAAGTGGAAAGTACCTGTTAAGACTCGAACCATGCATTCAGCTTGGCATCAATAGCAGTCAGACTTTCATGATTTTGCTCAGCTCTGCTATTCTGGTTGTAGCTGTGTCCAGTATTGCACTCCCTTTGCTGATCAGTACTAGGTGTTTGGGATCAGAGTGATTGTGACTGACTACTGACTCTCCCAATCAGCTCTCAATATCTGGGCTGGGCTGGGACTTCTAGTCCCAAAAGTATTCTCACTTGTCTCATGCTCCTTGCCTGTGATAGAACCTGCTTCCCCTAGCGTTTTTACCAACCTTGTGGCTTGTATCTTGACTATTCCTTGGATCTCGATTTTGTATTGATATTGACCTGCTGTTACCAACTCGGACCTCCGACTTTCCCTTTTTTGTTTGTACGTCTTGTCTCGGTTTTGTGTATACACTTGTATCAGGTTAGGGAACCCCGCCCAGTTGTCCACAGCCAATAAGGGCTGAAGAGACAAGTAGGCAGGGCCAGCTGGGGCGGATGTCAGTGCTAGGGCTGCACTCGTCTGTTGTCATCCCAGTGCCCCCTTCCTGACAGTACCTTTTTTCACTGTAGCTAGTGCTGCCTAACAAACTTATTCTCTTTAATACTACCACTAATATAGCTGCAATCGTTCTCATATTAAAATGCAGTTCATTTAGGTACAGTTCACATTGAACCCGAACTTCAGGTTAAAGTTCGACAAACAGTTTGAACCAAACTTTTCAATAGTTTGTTTACCTCTAATTAATATGTATGGTTTTTATGCACTAGAAAAAAAGGATTTTTGTCACAGTACATGTTGAATGTTTCTATTTCCTAAGTTCCAATACTGCATAGAAACCTATGATAAACAAGTTTTATGAATGACACACTATAAATTCAATGCTGAGATTCCTATTCCAAGCTGAGCTACAGCAGTTCTTCAGTTTCCATAATTTGCTGGGATTTACAGTCTCAAGTACAGATGGACTTTCTCAGTGGGTGTATTTTTGTAGCATCAAACAAAGGAACCCTCTTGAAAAGAAACAAGCAAGAAAAGAGCAGACTCCGGTCTTGTGAACCTTTGTGTAAACTACTGAACTGTGCAAAATGGCACTTTTTATATATGTTTTTCAAAAGAACAGTGAATTTTGATACAGGAAGACAAGAATTCCTAAGGTTAGAAATATCATCTCTACAAATGCATCCTGAGGGATTCTTGTTAGTATTATGTTGAGGCCTTTCACCTTCCTCTTAAGCACTGCTAGGCATTGCTGTGCCATCAAACCATTTGCAATGCTTTACTTGGCCTATGCATTCCATATGGTGTCAATATTATACTTCATAATCTTTCATAACTCCCGAGAAATGCTTTTTTACTTGACTATAAGTGAATCAGCTTTTCATTTCTTACGCAGCTTCAAATCTTTTAATAATTGGTCAAGAATATGGAGTCAATGAAGACTGCTGCTATTATCCTTTTTGTTGTTTGTGTAATAGGATTCTGTTCCCTCATACAGACACTATCTTCAGCTTAAAATAACATTAGGTTAACTTAAAATTTTATATCTTCAAATGAATATTTATGAGATTATGCAATCTCTTAAAAAGCAACACGGAGGGAAGAGCACAAAGGGATATATTGCCTTCTGACATTTTTAGTAATTTGGATCTGCCACACATAGTAAAGGCCAAGGCTTTTAGATATGTTCAGTAAAGTACAGTTTATGGCAGAGGCTTTGACAAAGGTTTAGAGTTTACGGGTTAAAAAAAGATCTCTTCAGCAAGACTCGTGTTAACTATACAAATCTGTACTTGTATAAATACAAAACTGTAAGACTACCTGGACATGAAGGACAACAACTTGACTGAAAATGTTATAATTTAGCTTTTTCACATTTCCTAAGAACCAGATGAAATATAATACCTTTATTCGGAGAATAATAGGGTTATAAGGCACTGGGCTGTAGAGCTGGCAGAGCACTGCATTTCCTGCAGTTTTTCTACACAGAACTGCTCCTGCCCATCAGGATGGGCAGAAAACTGCAGTTGGACCCATATACTTGAGGCTGCCCTCCAGTTGTCTACATCATGGGTTGGCAAGATCCCATTGTGCATGAAAAATTTAGCATATTGTTACACTAGCTCTTGCATTCTCAAGGTAATTTTATATGATGATAAAACACCTTTAGGCTATGTGCACATGCTAGATTTGTGACTGGCCGTTCCATGAGCTGACCGGGTCACGAAAGGGCCGGTCTCAAAAAAGATTATCCCGGCCGGTACTACAGTTTTTTTTAGCTTTTTTTTTGTATGCCGTTGTCAGGACAGGCAAGAACAGACAGGACAGAGACAGTGGGCC